>NW_027197847.1:0-53841 GCF_038502225.1 Cherax quadricarinatus
TGTGGAGTCAGAGAAGCCCCTCGAAAGTTCAGATGAGACAATGTCTCGTGAGATTCATGTGGGATTAAAAACCAGTGATGCTACTCTCGAAAGCGAGGAAGTAGGATCACCGGTTCACTTGTTAGATGAAAGTGAAGATATCACCTCCGATACCATAAATGTCTTGACTAGGGCTCAGACCAAAGCCCAGGCTTCTCCTACTGTCCATCCTTTGATTTTCCCTGACTTTAAGCCTTTAGATATATCGAAGGACTCCTTTGTCAATTTACAACGTAATTGCCCTTCTCTTCAGAATTGCCATAATGCCGCTAAACAAAATCAAGTTATCCAAAGGAAAAACTTTTCATATAAATTTGAATATATAAAAGGTATCTTGTACAAGTCAGTATTCAAATTAAATTCAGATGAGACAGACTATTCCATCTTAGTTGTTCCAAGTCAATGCAGAGAGACTGTTCTTAAAATGGCTCATGACCTGCCAGTGGCCGGACATTTCTCGCATCGTAAAACCTTAAATAAAATTAGGGAAACCTATTTTTGGCCTAAAATGTCCTCAGATGTCACTACCTATTGTAGATCGTGTAAAGTTTGCCAACTGTCATCCTCCCGAGGTACCAGGCGAGTACCTATGGTCAAAATGCCTATCTTTACGGTACCGTTTGAAAGAGTAGCTATTGACATCGTTGGTCCTTTATCTCCACTTTCATCTGGGGGACATAGATATATATTAACATTAGTTGATTATGCTTCGAGTTTCCCTGAAGCCATACCCTTAAAGACCATAACTACTACAGAGGTGGCTGAAGCCCTTTTGTCCATCTTCTCCAGAGTGGGCATCCCTAGAGAAATTTTGTCTGACCGTGGGACACAATTCACATCTGACTTAATGCAACATCTATACCAACTTCTGGGAGTGAAGCCTCTCTTCACCACACCCTATCATCCCAGCTGTAATGGGAGGATTGAGCGCCAGCATTCGATTCTCAAGTCCATTTTAAGGAAACTTTGCTCCCTTAAACCTAAGGAGTGGCATCGTTACCTACCCTGTGCTTTGTTTGCCATGAGGGAAGTTCCCAGTGACTCTTTGGGGTTTTCACCTTTTGAACTTCTCTATGGTAGACAGGCCAGAGGTCCACTGTCCATCCTTCATGACTTATGGACTAATGAGGAGGTAAATGCTGAGGTTCAGTCTTCTTACCAGTTTCTCCTTGACCTTAGATCCAAACTTGAGGAGACCTCTGACATAGTTTCGAAAAACCTAAGCTTGTCAATGGACCAGTACAAAACATATTTTGATTCCAAAAGTCAGAGGAGAAGTTTTAAAGTAGGGGATGAAGTTCTTGTACTTTTGCCTATCAAGTCAAATAAATTATTAGTAGCATGGAAAGGTCCATATAAAGTATTAAAAATTTGTGGGAAAGTTGACTACCTCATAGAAGTCAAGGGGAAACCTAAGCTTTATCATATCAACATCCTTAAGAAATATTACCGAAGAAATTCTTACCTGGAGTTTACCTGGAGAGAGTTCCGGGGGTCAACGCCCCCGCGGCCCGGTCTGTGACCAGGCCTCCTGGTGGATCAGAGCCTGATCAACCAGGCTGTTGCTGCTGGCTGCACGCAAACCAACGTACGAGCCACAGCCCGGCTGATCCGGAACTGACTTTAGGTGCTTGTCCAGTGCCAGCTTGAAGACTGCCAGGGGTCTGTTGGTAATCCCCCTTATGTGTGCTGGGAGGCAGTTGAACAGTCTCGGGCCCCTGACACTTATTGTATGGTCTCTTAACGTGCTAGTGACACCCCTGCTTTTCATTGGGGGGATGGTGCATCGTCTGCCAAGTCTTTTGCTTTCGTAGTGAGTGATTTTCGTGTGCAAGTTCGGTACTAGTCCCTCTAGGATTTTCCAGGTGTATATAATCATGTATCTCTCCCTCCTGCGTTCCAGGGAATACAGGTTTAGGAACCTCAAGCGCTCCCAATAATTGAGGTGTTTTATCTCCGTTATGCGCGCCGTGAAAGTTCTCTGTACATTTTCTAGGTCGGCAATTTCACCTGCCTTGAAAGGTGCTGTTAGTGTGCAGCAATATTCCAGCCTAGATAGAACAAGTGACCTGAAGAGTGTCATCATGGGCTTGGCCTCCCTAGTTTTGAAGGTTCTCATTATCCATCCTGTCATTTTTCTAGCAGATGCGATTGATACAATGTTATGGTCCTTGAAGGTGAGATCCTCCGACATGATCACTCCCAGGTCTTTGACGTTGGTGTTTCGCTCTATTTTGTGGCCAGAATTTGTTTTGTACTCTGATGAAGATTTAATTTCCTCATGTTTACCATATCTGAGTAATTGAAATTTCTCATCGTTGAACTTCATATTGTTTTCTGCAGCCCACTGAAAGATTTGGTTGATGTCCGCCTGGAGCTTTGCAGTGTCTGCAATGGAAGACACTGTCATGCAGATTCGGGTGTCATCTGCAAAGGAAGACACGGTGCTGTGGCTGACATCCTTGTCTATGTCGGATATGAGGATGAGGAACAAGATGGGAGCGAGTACTGTGCCTTGTGGAACAGAGCTTTTCACCGTAGCTGCCTCGGACTTTACTCTGTTGACGACTACTCTCTGTGTTCTGTTAGTGAGGAAATTATAGATCCATCGACCGACTTTTCCTGTTATTCCTTTAGCACGCATTTTGTGCGCTATTACGCCATGGTCACACTTGTCGAAGGCTTTTGCAAAGTCTGTATATATTACATCTGCATTCTTTTTGTCTTCTAGTGCATTTAGGACCTTGTCGTAGTGATCCAATAGTTGAGACAGACAGGAGCGACCTGTTCTAAACCCATGTTGCCCTGGGTTGTGTAACTGATGGGTTTCTAGATGGGTGGTGATCTTGCTTCTTAGGACCCTTTCAAAGATTTTTATGATATGGGATGTTAGTGCTATTGGTCTGTAGTTCTTTGCTGTTGCTTTACTGCCCCCTTTGTGGAGTGGGGCTATGTCTGTTGTTTTTAGTAACTGTGGGACGACCCCCGTGTCCATGCTCCCTCTCCATAGGATGGAAAAGGCTCGTGATAGGGGCTTCTTGCAGTTCTTGATGAACACAGAGTTCCATGAGTCTGGCCCTGGGGCAGAGTGCATGGGCATGTCATTTATCGCCTGTTCGAAGTCATTTGGCGTCAGGATAACATCGGATAGGCTTGTGTTAATCAAATTTTGTGGCTCTCTCATAAAAAATTCATTTTGATCTTCGACTCTCAGTCTGGTTAGCGGCTTGCTAAAAACTGAGTCATATTGGGACTTGAGTAGCTCACTCATTTCCTTGCTGTCATCTGTGTAGGACCCATCTTGTTTAAGTAGGGGCCCAATACTGGACGTTGTTCTCGATTTTGATTTGGCATAGGAGAAGAAATACTTTGGGTTTCTTTCGATTTCATTTATGGCTTTTAGTTCTTCCCGCGATTCCTGACTCCTAAAGGATTCTTTTAGCTTAAGTTCGATGCTTGCTATTTCTCTGACCAGTGTCTCCCTACGCATTTCAGATATATTGACCTCTTTTAGCCGCTCTGTTATTCTTTTCCGTCGCCTGTAAAGGGAGCGCCTGTCTCTTTCTGTTTTACATCTACTCCTCCTTTTTCTTAGAGGAATAAGCCTTGTGCATACATCGAGTGCCACCGAGTTAATCTGTTCTAGGCATAAGTTGGGGTCTGTGTTGCTTAGTATATCTTCCCAGCTTATATCGGTTAGGACTTGGTTTACTTGGTCCCACTTTATGTTTTTGTTATTGAAGTTGAATTTGGTGAATGCTCCCTCGTGACTAATCTCATTATGTCGGTCTGGGGCTCCGCGCATACATGACTGAACCTCAATTATGTTGTGATCTGAGTATATTGTTTTTGATATGGTGACATTTCTTATCAGATCATCATTGTTAGTGAAGATGAGGTCTAGTGTATTCTCCAGTCTAGTAGGCTCTATTATTTGCTGGTTTAAATTGAATTTTGTGCAGAGATTTAAAAGCTCGCGTGAGTGTGAGTTTTCATCAGAGCTGCCTCCTGGTGTTATTACTGCAACAATATTATTTGCTATATTCCTCCATTTTAGGTGCCTTAAGTTGAAATCCCCCAGGAGCAAGATGTTGGGTGCAGGAGCTGGAAGGTTTTCCAGACAGTGGTCAATTTTTAACAGCTGTTCCTGGAATTGCTGGGATGTTGCATCCGGAGGCTTGTAGACTACCACAATGACTAGGTTTTGGTTCTCGACCTTTACTGCTAAAACTTCCACTACATCATTTGAGGCATTTAGCAGTTCTGTGCAAACAAGTGACTCTGCAATGTACAGGCCAACCCCCCCCCCCCCCCCTTTTGCCTGTTCACTCTGTCACATCTGTATAGGTTGTAACCTGGGATCCATATTTCGTTGTCCAAGTGATCCTTTATGTGGGTCTCAGTGAAAGCCGCGAACATTGCCTTTGCCTCTGCAAGCAGTCCACGGATGAAAGGTATTTTGTTGTTTGTTGCTGGCTTTAGACCCTGTATATTTGCAAAGAAGAATGTTATCGGACTGGTGGTATTGTTGGTACTGGGGGGGGATTTTTTTTCCGGCATTAGTATCTGTATCTGTTGGTTTGGAGTGGAGGCCATCGACTGTGGTTCCACTCCAGGAATGACTGGATTTGGTGTACGATTTCTGCCATTTCCTGCCAGTTTTTTTTCCTTCCTGGCACTAAAAAACCTCTCCCTCTTGAGTGGCTGTGGCTACCCAGGTTTTCCCATGGCCTGGATGTTTTGTATCTTTTTGTCCCCTTTAGATGGTATGCCTGGCAATTTAAGTTATAGCACAGTCTTTCCTGTACTGAAGAGGTACACAGTTCAGGGTGAAAAAGCTTACAGGAAGGGAGTTTGCATTTTCCTGTTGTCATATGGGCATGGCATTTTCTAGGGTGGTCATAGTTGCACGTCCCATCTGTTTTTCCAGATTTCCCATGCCAGCAGATACCGAGTGCATAGTATGTGCACAGGCTTGGTTTCCGTTTGCCTTGGGTTTCTGTGACTGTATTCCCTGTTGGTGCATGTTTCCCTGTCTTACTTCTATCCTCCCTAGCACCAACAATGGAGCTCCCACCAGTTGTTTTTGGTAATATATCCTCACTATTGCTAGTGGAGTCCTCTTGTTTGCTATTTCCTGCGGTATTTCTAGTTTGCAATATTGGTTTTATCTTATCTTTGACTACACTTGTTTCCCTACTATGGCTCCTGTCCCCTATGAGGTCATTTATATGTATTCCTTCCTGCGTATAATTCCCGACTACCTGGACAAAATCTCCAGCTTCACCATTACTGTCTCCCAGGACAGCATCTCCAGCTTCACCATTACTGTCTCCCAGGACAGCATCTCCAGCTTCACCATTACTGTCTCCCAGGACAGCACCTCCAGCTTCACCATTACTGTCTCCCAGGACAGCACCTCCAGCTTCACCATTACTGTCTCCCAGGACAGCACTATCAGCCCCCCATTTACTGACTACCAGGACATCATCTCCAGCCTTACAGTTTCTGACTACATGGCCAGTATCAAGGGCAGTACCATTCAGCCCAGACTTTTTATGTTCCCATCTGTTGTAGAAAGCTTCCAGGTTTTCTATGAAAGCAGCTTTGATGTTGACCTCTTTTAATACCCTTGTGATTTTAGTCCACAGATTTATCTCATTTGGGCATACCCAAAAACACTTCCCTGTTTTAATACTGCTTGTAGCTAGTTCTTGGATATCTGCACAAGGGGCGTGACACCAATTTCCACAAAAATGACAATTTATGCATGTGGAAGCCCGTTTGTTTGACTGACCACAGACTACACACAGGAGGATAATTCATATAGACTTGCTATTGACTTCAGAGGCCTTAATGCTATAACTCGGTGGGATGCTGAGCCTATGCCCTTAATAGATAGCGATCTACACAAATTTTATGACGCTTCCTTCTTTTCAGAGATTGATATTGCGCAGGCATATCATCAAGTAATGTTAGATCCTTCTTCTAAGCAGTACACCGCTTTTCCTACACACCAAGGACTGATGCAGTATAGAACTATGCCCTTCGGTTTGGTAACTGCCTGTGCTACCTACGTGAGACTGATGAGAAAGGTCTTGGGTAATATGCCAAATGTTTCAGTTTATTTTGATAACATTTACGTAATGACATCCACGTGGGGCGAACATATCCAAACATTAACATCAGTTTTGCGTAGGTTACGCTCACATGGCCTCACTGCCAAGCCGAAGAAATGCTTCCTTGGGTATAACAAGATTAGATATCTTGGACTGATACTTTCTAATAACTCTCTGCAGCCTCTCCCCAGTAAGATCAAAGCTTTATTAGAATTTAAATTCCCCAAAACCAAGAAGCTCATGCGTAGCTTTCTTGGTTCTGTAAATTTTTATGCACGGTTTATCCCGAACCTTACTGATCTTACAGGCATCTTATCTGACTTCCTTAAAAAGTCTGTGAAGGAACCTCTTGAACTTTCCGACGTAGCTCGGGAAAAGTTTAATGAGATTAAAAGTATCTTTTCGAAAGACCCTATACTTAAGATTCCAGATATTAATAAAACATTTTGTTTAAGAACTGATGCCTCCAATACTGGCTTAGGTGCGGTGTTACTACAATACCATGATGGTACTCCCTTCCCTGTATGCTTCCTAAGCCGGAAACTCCTTCCCGCAGAAACGAGATACTCCACCATAGAAAAGGAATGTTTGGCCCTTGTGTGGGGTATCTCCAAACTTAAATTTTATTTGCTGGGAAAAGAATTCATTTTAGAAACGGACCACAAACCTTTGATATACCTAGAAACTTTTAAGGGAACCAACAGTCGCCTCTTGAGGTGGACATTGGCACTCCAGGCTTTTAAGTTCCATATTGTGTATATCAATGGTTCATCCAATTATTTCTCTGACTGGTTAAGTCGTGACAGTCAGTAGAAGATTTGTTGCCTTACGCGACTTCCACATGTTAGAACTTTTTCCTCGCCTATTCTTCTTATACTCCTTGACTATAAGTCTTGGTATGGGGGAGTGTGAGGAAAAAATTCAATAGATAGGAGTAGCGAGGGAGTATATAATAACAATAGTTTCATTGCCGGCTACTTGTTAAGGTAGGGTAAGTCCAGCTCTTGCTATTCCCCCCCCCTTTTTCCCCCTCCCCGAAAGTGATAGTTTGATTGCCGGCTGCTTGTTAAGGTAGGGTCAGTCTAGCTCTGGCTATCCCTTCCCCTCCCTCTTCCCCCCCCTCCCCCGAAAGGTGACGTGTGGGGCTCCGGTCCAAACAGTAATCACTAGACTCACAGCTCCCAGCACTACTGTAAGTACATGCCTGCCTTGTATTCTAGTGGATTTATTGGTTGAAAGCTTCACTTTTGACCAATAATAAACTTAGTCCTTTCAGTCTTGCTCTAAGTTGACTGTTGTAATAATCACCACATCTTTTAGGTATTGTACTTATCATGGAGAGTGATTTCTTAAGCAGTGGGTAACCTGTCTATCTTTCCAGCTTGGATGACAGAGAGGGTCACCTGCCAATCAACGAGTAGAATTGAAGGAGACGAACTAACGTTCTGAGATGTCCCGAATTTTGATCCACTTACCTGTGCACCTGTATGAAGTTGCAGGATATAACCCCTCATCATTGCAGTGGTAAAGAACCTGCTTTCCTGTCATCTGGAAGATTACTCACGGCTAAATCTGTGAAGAACGAGCCGGTGGGTTGTCACCAACACCTGCGACCCCCCCCCCCATCATCAGCAACGGCTACGATTTCAACAACACGCAGTGTCACCAACACCAGACACCCAAGTTTTATATACATTTATAACCTGGAGTTTACCTGGAGAGAGTTCCGGGGGTCAACGCCCCCGCGGCCCGGTCTGTGACCAGGCCTCCTGGTGGATCAGAGCCTGATCAACCAGGCTGTTGCTGCTGGCTGCACGCAAACCAACGTACGAGCCACAGCCCGGCTGATCAGGAACTGACTTTAGGTGCTTGTCCAGTGCCAGCTTGAAGACTGCCAGGGGTCTGTTGGTAATCCCCCTTATGTGTGCTGGGAGGCAGTTGAACAGTCTCGGGCCCCTGACACTTATTGTATGGTCTCTTAACGTGCTAGTGACACCCCTGCTTTTCATTGGGGGGATGGTGCATCGTCTGCCAAGTCTTTTGCTTTCGTAGTGAGTGATTTTCGTGTGCAAGTTCGGTACTAGTCCCTCTAGGATTTTCCAGGTGTATATAATCATGTATCTCTCCCTCCTGCGTTCCAGGGAATACAGGTTTAGGAACCTCAAGCGCTCCCAGTAATTGAGGTGTTTTATCTCCGTTATGCGCGCCGTGAAAGTTCTCTGTACATTTTCTAGGTCGGCAATTTCACCTGCCTTGAAAGGTGCTGTTAGTGTGCAGCAATATTCCAGCCTAGATAGAACAAGTGACCTGAAGAGTGTCATCATGGGCTTGGCCTCCCTAGTTTTGAAGGTTCTCATTATCCATCCTGTCATTTTTCTAGCAGATGCGATTGATACAATGTTATGGTCCTTGAAGGTGAGATCCTCCGACATGATCACTCCCAGGTCTTTGACGTTGGTGTTTCGCTCTATTTTGTGGCCAGAATTTGTTTTGTACTCTGATGAAGATTTAATTTCCTCATGTTTACCATATCTGAGTAATTGAAATTTCTCATCGTTGAACTTCATATTGTTTTCTGCAGCCCACTGAAAGATTTGGTTGATGTCCGCCTGGAGCCTTGCAGTGTCTGCAATGGAAGACACTGTCATGCAGATTCGGGTGTCATCTGCAAAGGAAGACACGGTGCTGTGGCTGACATCCTTGTCTATGTCGGATATGAGGATGAGGAACAAGATGGGAGCGAGTACTGTGCCTTGTGGAACAGAGCTTTTCACCGTAGCTGCCTCGGACTTTACTCTGTTGACGACTACTCTCTGTGTTCTGTTAGTGAGGAAATTATAGATCCATCGACCGACTTTTCCTGTTATTCCTTTAGCACGCATTTTGTGCGCTATTACGCCATGGTCACACTTGTCGAAGGCTTTTGCAAAGTCTGTATATATTACATCTGCATTCTTTTTGTCTTCTAGTGCATTTAGGACCTTGTCGTAGTGATCCAATAGTTGAGACAGACAGGAGCGACCTGTTCTAAACCCATGTTGCCCTGGGTTGTGTAACTGATGGGTTTCTAGATGGGTGGTGATCTTGCTTCTTAGGACCCTTTCAAAGATTTTTATGATATGGGATGTTAGTGCTATTGGTCTGTAGTTCTTTGCTGTTGCTTTACTGCCCCCTTTGTGGAGTGGGGCTATGTCTGTTGTTTTTAGTAACTGTGGGACGACCCCCGTGTCCATGCTCCCTCTCCATAGGATGGAAAAGGCTCGTGATAGGGGCTTCTTGCAGTTCTTGATGAACACAGAGTTCCATGAGTCTGGCCCTGGGGCAGAGTGCATGGGCATGTCATTTATCGCCTGTTCGAAGTCATTTGGCGTCAGGATAACATCGGATAGGCTTGTGTTAATCAAATTTTGTGGCTCTCTCATAAAAAATTCATTTTGATCTTCGACTCTCAGTCTGGTTAGCGGCTTGCTAAAAACTGAGTCATATTGGGACTTGAGTAGCTCACTCATTTCCTTGCTGTCATCTGTGTAGGACCCATCTTGTTTAAGTAGGGGCCCAATACTGGACGTTGTTCTCGATTTTGATTTGGCATAGGAGAAGAAATACTTTGGGTTTCTTTCGATTTCATTTATGGCTTTTAGTTCTTCCCGCGATTCCTGACTCCTAAAGGATTCTTTTAGCTTAAGTTCGATGCTTGCTATTTCTCTGACCAGTGTCTCCCTACGCATTTCAGATATATTGACCTCTTTTAGCCGCTCTGTTATTCTTTTCCGTCGCCTGTAAAGGGAGCGCCTGTCTCTTTCTATTTTACATCTACTCCTCCTTTTTCTTAGAGGAATAAGCCTTGTGCATACATCGAGTGCCACCGAGTTAATCTGTTCTAGGCATAAGTTGGGGTCTGTGTTGCTTAGTATATCTTCCCAGCTTATATCGGTTAGGACTTGGTTTACTTGGTCCCACTTTATGTTTTTGTTATTGAAGTTGAATTTGGTGAATGCTCCCTCGTGACTAGTCTCATTATGTCGGTCTGGGGCTCCACGCATACATGTCTGAACCTCAATTATGTTGTGATCTGAGTATATTGTTTTTGATATGGTGACATTTCTTATCAGATCATCATTGTTAGTGAAGATGAGGTCTAGTGTATTCTCCAGTCTAGTAGGCTCTATTATTTGCTGGTTTAAATTGAATTTTGTGCAGAGATTTAAAAGCTCGTGTGAGTGTGAGTTTTCATCAGAGCTGCCTCCTGGTGTTATTACTGCAACAATATTATTTGCTATATTCCTCCATTTTAGGTGCCTTAAGTTGAAATCCCCCAGGAGCAAGATGTTGGGTGCAGGAGCTGGAAGATTTTCCAGACAGTGGTCAATTTTTAACAGCTGTTCCTGGAATTGCTGGGATGTTGCATCCGGAGGCTTGTAGACTACCACAATGACTAGGTTTTGGTTCTCGACCTTTACTGCTAAAACTTCCACTACATCATTTGAGGCATTAAGCAGTTCTGTGCAAACAAGTGACTCTGCAATGTACAGGCCAACCCCCCCCCCACCTTTTGCCTGTTCACTCTGTCACATCTGTATAGGTTGTAACCTGGGATCCATATTTCGTTGTCCAAGTGATCCTTTATGTGGGTCTCAGTGAAAGCCGCGAACATTGCCTTTGCCTCTGCAAGCAGTCCACGGATGAAAGGTATTTTGTTGTTTGTTGCTGGCTTTAGACCCTGTATATTTGCAAAGAAGAATGTTATCGGACTGGTGGTATTGTTGGTACTGGGGGGGGATTTTTTTTCCGGCATTAGTATCTGTATCTGTTGGTTTGGAGTGGAGGCCATCGACTGTGGTTCCACTCCAGGAATGACTGGATTTGGTGTACGATTTCTGCCATTTCCTGCCAGTTTTTTTTCCTTCCTGGCACTAAAAAACCTCTCCCTCTTGAGTGGCTGTGGCTACCCAGGTTTTCCCATGGCCTGGATGTTTTGTATCTTTTTGTCCCCTTTAGATGGTATGCCTGGCAATTTAAGTTATAGCACAGTCTTTCCTGTACTGAAGAGGTACACAGTTCAGGGTGAAAAAGCTTACAGGAAGGGAGTTTGCATTTTCCTGTTGTCATATGGGCATGGCATTTTCTAGGGTGGTCATAGTTGCACGTCCCATCTGTTTTTCCAGATTTCCCATGCCAGCAGATACCAAGTGCATAGTATGTGCACAGGCTTGGTTTCCGTTTGCCTTGGGTTTCTGTGACTGTATTCCCTGTTGGTGCATGTTTCCCTGTCTTACTTCTATCCTCCCTAGCACCAACAATGGAGCTCCCACCAGTTGTTTTTGGTAATATATCCTCACTATTGCTAGTGGAGTCCTCTTGTTTGCTATTTCCTGCGGTATTTCTAGTTTGCAATATTGGTTTTATCTTATCTTTGACTACACTTGTTTCCCTACTATGGCTCCTGTCCCCTATGAGGTCATTTATATGTATTCCTTCCTGCGTATAATTCCCGACTACCTGGACAAAATCTCCAGCTTCACCATTACTGTCTCCCAGGACAGCATCTCCAGCTTCACCATTACTGTCTCCCAGGACAGCATCTCCAGCTTCACCATTACTGTCTCCCAGGACAGCACCTCCAGCTTCACCATTACTGTCTCCCAGGACAGCACCTCCAGCTTCACCATTACTGTCTCCCAGGACAGCACTATCAGCCCCACATTTACTGACTACCAGGACTTCATCTCCAGCCTTACAGTTTCTGACTACATGGCCAGTATCAAGGGCAGTACCATTCAGCCCAGACTTTTTATGTTCCCATCTGTTGTAGAAAGCTTCCAGGTTTTCTATGAAAGCAGCTTTGATGTTGTCCTCTTTTAATACCCTTGTGATTTTAGTCCACAGATTTATCTCATTTGGGCATACCCAAAAACACTTCCCTGTTTTAATACTGCTTGTAGCTAGTTCTTGGATATCTGCACAAGGGGCGTGACACCAATTTCCACAAAAATGACAATTTATCCATGTGGAAGCCCGTTTGTTTGACTGACCACAGACTACACACAGCTTCATAATGATTTGAATGGTTGATTTACTGCAATTCTACTAGCAACCTCTTGAATATTCTATTAATAACCTCCTTAAATGAAGCTCTAGCTATTTGTATTTCTGTTTCTAACTGTTTTTGTATATTGGACAGCTTACCGTGCACGTTCCTGATATATATTTAATGTTTGTGTTTATAAGGGCGCCTACAACCCCATCCGTTTACAGTCTGCTTTATTGTCCAACGAAACCGTTTGAAACCAGTCAAGGGTTCGGACCAGTCAAGGGTTCGGACCAGTCAAGGGTTCGGACCAGTTCGGACCAGGGTTCGGACCAGTCGATCTGATCTGATCAGTGGGTCACTTATTTAAAACATACTGGTCGGTGATTTGAGCTAACACATGAAGGATCTACTGGAAATTATCTACCCGAGTAATATGTGATTTGATTGATACAAAAGTATAACTTGCGTGTTGAAGAAACCGGTGACTGCTGGCAACTCCTACAATGACGAACGGTCGACCTCAACCCTTGTTTATCAATCGCTGTATCTAGCTTTTCTATTTTTATTTTTTTTTTTTTTCCGTCTCCACCACAATAAATGCTATATTATCACTATAGTTGACTGGTGGAAATTTTGGAGGAAGGACGCTTTTTCTGTAGTAATAATTGCTTCTCGTTGTGTATATTGCGACCGCTGGTAACTACAGGTTATATGAAATTCACAGTATACGTCTGGTATTTCAAGAAAAAAGAAACTAATGAAAGTCACTCCACTCCACTAAGTACCATTATAATACTGGTTAGTTGCTACTACAACACTGTATTCTGCTATTCACTGGTATCACTAGATTATATGCGAGTACACTAGCAAGCCAGGAAGATTATTAAAAACAGCTGACCTGTGGTAAGTTTCTGGCGACTTCTGGCACCTGCCTCTATAGGCTTATCACTTCATTTACAAATTCACCTGTTTTCAAATGACACTTTAGCCTTTATCATCAATATACTAGGGAGCCACTGTAGTATACACTATACACTATGTATACTCAATGTTATCAGGGAGACTTTCTTTCCTCTGACACGAAAAGTTCAATTATTATTATTTTTTTCACACGGGACACAGGCCTATGATTCCCCTCTGGCAGTAAACTCTGCTAGGTAGTGCACACTAATTCTCCTTTTTTGACTCAGTATATAATGTTTTCCGCCCAAGATTGGTTCCAGGCGCTAGAGGGATGTATCGTATAGGATTGATGACACAAATTAAAGTTCTAGCACGTAAGAGCGACCGTGAAAACACGAGAAAACCCGGAGCACAACGAGTGGAGGCTTTTCTAGTTTCTCTCCACCTCCATGTTTTAAATACGGGTACTCCCACCCATTTTGATCCTCGTACACATTCTCTCTCTTGTATTGATCTCTCGGTATGCTCTTCCTCAATGTACTAGACTTACCTGGTCTGTCCTCTCGGACTTGTGTGACAGCGATCATTTTCCAATCATCCTTCTTCATATTCACCACCTTCTCTTAGCCCACTCTGGCAATTTGGGGCAATTTGGGGCAGGTACTGGTACAATAGAACCACAGAGCGACTCCTTGATTTTAAGCAGAAGAGAGCGGTCATTCACTGTGTCATCTGTGACGCTAAATGCCCTTTCGGGCGGGATTATGTTTCTACCATTACTTTGGCTTCCTCTGTGAGCACAGTCTGGAAAAAAAACATACAGAAACTGAGTGGTTAATTCTCTCCTGACCCAGACCCAGCTCCCATTCTCTGGGTTACTGGTGTCACTATGGCAAACCCTCTTGACGTTGCCACCGATATTGGTAATCATCATGTTTATAGCTCTCAGGGGTCCCATCTGTGCCCCTTTTTTCTTTTCTCCAAGTCTGCCAGAGAGTTAGAGCCCTTAAACTTTTATTCTATCAGAGAAAAATCTTATAATGTAGCCTTTTACACTTCCGGAACTGGAGGCAACACTCTCTGCTTGCCGATCATCGGCAGCTGGGCCTGACGGCATTCATATTCGTATGCTACAGCATTTACATCAGTCAGCCCTTGCTGTCCTCTTATGACTCTTTAATCTTATTTGGTCACTCTTCACCAGTTGAGAGCCTCTATGCAGAGGCGAATATTCCATCTTTTTTGATCGCCGTGATGCTCATTTCCTTTGCTATCATGTTTGCTCTCATGACCTCAACAATCCTTTCATATATTGGATAGTCACTGATGTTTGAAAACATTATTTGTTCATCACCCCTGCTTACTCCGTCCCTTTTCTCTTTGCCTACATTCGCTCTTGTTTTCTCTTCAGTTACCACCTGTCTATGCTCATGTAGCATCTCATTTTTCCTTATCCCCTTGGGAAGTTCCAGTGGTTTGTGTCTGTTCTTTCTCACTGCCATGCGCAAAAGCCCAACTGCCAATGGTGGCTTCTTCCTCTCTTTTTCTTAACCACTTCCAGTCTCATTCTCATGCCACTGGAGAGTACACCAATGGTTCCAGGTCTTCTGACGGCATCAGATTCACAGCAATTTCGGGACAGCATCGTCTGAGGGCATTTATTATCCTCGGCTAGCATTTTTACAGCTGAATTGTATTCCATTCTTGTAGCACTTATCTGTATTCCATCTATGCCTGTGTCACCATTTGATGTCGCTTCAGACTCCCTTAGTTCTTTATGGGCTATAAAAAAAAATTGATACACCTCATCCCCTGGTTCTTTGTATCCAACTTTTGTTACTCTGTATCTTCAGCAAGCACAAAAATATTGTTTTTTTGCTGGGTCCCTGGTCATGTTGACATACAGGGCACTGGACAGGCAGACACTGCTGTGCAGTCAGTAGTACATGACCTCCCAGTTTCTTATAGAGGTGTTCCATTCACAGACTATTTGCTGTAATTAGTTCCCACCGCTGTACCCATTGTCTACAACGTTGGTCTGATCTGCTACATAACAAATTACATTCTATTAAACCAAGTTTAAGTTTCTGGCCATCTTCTTGTCATTATTGTCAAAGTTAGGAGCCTACTCTCTCCCGTCTTCATAATGGCCACACTTGTCCTACTCACGGGTATCTCATGGAGAGGTGCCCTGTTCCACTCTGTGATAATTGTCAGGTTTCTGTTTCTATTAGACATATTCAGCTGGACTGCCCACTCTATCAACGAGCATGCAGAATTTGCCTCCAACATCGTCACCACTCTACTGCCTTTACTTTACCTTCCCTTCTTGTTGATGGGCCCTCTTTTAACCCAGACTCTTTTGTTGACTTTTTGACAGCAACTGATTTACTGCACAAACTCTGATGATGATGCCTCTAGTACTCCTCACGGCCCTTTCTACCTCAATCTCTTACTACCCTCTACCCCTGCACTATCCACTGCCCTGCTGCACTCCATGACCTAATAATAATCCCTGTCCCTCTTGCTTCCCAATATCCCAGCACCCTTCCCTGCTCTGCTGTACTATATGACCCTAGTAAGTTTAGCGCTTCTTTATGATTATAATAATAATAATAATAATAACAATCATACAAGACTAGAAAATACACTGGACCTCATCTTCACTAGCAATGATGATCTGTTAGGTAAATCCGTATCAAATACAATACACTTGGATCACAACATAATATAGGTACAGATATGTATCCACAGGGATCCTGACCAGCAAAATGTGATCAGTCATATAGGAGCCTTCACAAAATTCAACTTCAGTAACAAAAACATACACTGTGAACATGTCAACCCTCTCCTAAATAAATTGTGAGTTCATTACCTTTGTAAATTGTGAGTTCATTACCTCTGTAACTTGCTCAGCTATGGTTGAGGGGAGTAGATGTGTGCTGGGGGGGATCTGGACCTACTAATTTGCAGGCCTACCCATTTCTCTCGACTGATAAGTCATCATTAAAACTCATACTGTTGGAAGACAGCTTCAGTATTGTGAGAACTCTTATGTGTGAGTTGTGACTAGGGATATACCTAGTGAAACACTGGAAATAGTTTTCCATTTCGAAAAGGCCCTCACAGGCCTCTGCTTCCCTTCTTTCTTTCATTTGACCTCAGCCTTTCGCCTCTATCAACGTACAGTGTAGAGGTGAATTTTGCTAGTTCACTGCTACTCGTGCCTCTGAAAATGTGCACAGCTCATCCCTTTGCCAACCTGAGAAATAATGACGAGTGTGCAGACCTACGTGAGTTGGTAACCCAGGTGTGCATACACATGAAAAATTCGTCTTTCATTCCAAGACAGGTGTGCTAGAAGTTCTGCAAGTTTGGAGTGAGTAGCTATTTGTACGAGTATTGCAGTGTTTGGTAACTCTTGAGAAGTCTGCCTCAGTCAATGACCTTGAGCGAGGCACTGCATCACCTGCCTGAGACTTTCGCCCATATTGACTATGTGAAGAGAGGCGAATGTGCGTGCTCAGTTACCCCTGCTATTCTCCTGTATCCCCAACTCTCCGCCTTTAAACTCAGCCGTTCGCCTCTATCAACGTGCAGTGTAGAGGCATATTTTGCTGCTCCGCTGGTACTCGAATATCTGAGTTCCGCACAGCTAGTCACCTCTGCCTACCTGAGAAATACAGACGAATCTCCCATCCTGCACGAGTTGGTGATCCAGACCTGACTGAGGCCTGCCAGGTGAATCAGACTGTGCTGCTTGTACAAAATGTGTTATATCTCTAACTGAGGAAGATGACCTGTTATTCTTCTATGCACTGAGTGTTTCTGAGAGGAATGCTGCATAGTTGGAACAAAACAAGAGTGGTTAAGAACAATTTAACGAGCATTGCAGTACCTGGTAACTCCTTTCGGAGACGGCTTTTTAACTGTAACATGCCAGAGGTTCATCTATAAACATAGTAAGTTTGTGCTGATTTGTTTGTCCACAGAGTGAAAATTTGTCTGTCATTCCAAGACATGTGTGCTAGATGTGTTAAGTGCTGCGGGTCTGGAGTAATTAACGAGTATTGCAGTGTTGGTAACTCTCGAGACGACTGTAGCCCGGTGAATGACCTTGAAAATGGCACTGCGATCCGCAGGCCACTACACCCATATTGCCTGTGTCTAGCGAGGTGAATATCCCTTCCTTGTCCCTTCTCTCTTATGGAATAAAGGCGGTTTCGCTGACCCAAGAGTAACAGACTAACTCTTCCACCTCAAGCAGCTGAACTAGAAGTGACCTATGGATGTGAACGAAGTAAATGATGGTGAAGGCGAATTCGAACGTTATAGAAGTAAGGAAGCTTTGAAAAAAGAAAGAGGATTTCAAAGGAGGCTTGCTGCAAGAAGCAACGAGAGCGTCAACAGCCATCACAGAACGGTTAAGCTTGATTTCCCTGCTAACACTGAGTTTGAGGTCAAGTTTAGATGGATTTATGAAGCTACAATAGACAACACAGAGGAAAACCTTTGGATTCGCTTTCGTCATGACGAGGATAATTACGTTTTTGTTACTAACGACCCAGCATTCATAGAAAAACTTCTTACTCATAAATATGCTAACATCCAACTCCAAGCTGCCCCACCAAGATCACCTAAAGTGCTTATTGTTATCCACAATGTCAATAAGTACTTGGATCCTAAATTCCTGTTGTCAGATCAAGTTGCAAACCCTCGTCGACTTCCAAATGATCTGATATTGGCTGAGTGGATTGGCCAAGGGACTCCACCATCATATATCTACTCTCGTGCAGCGCTTAACAGGAGTTACAAAATAGCTTTGTACAAACCACCTCACCGTAGATGCTACAAGTGTCAGCGCTGGGGTCACATTGCTTGGAAATGCCCAGCTAAGTCACACTGGTGTGCAGTGTGTGCCAAGGCCCATCCTTCTCACCAGTGCTATGATATGATCAAGAAACACCAGACCGTTGCATTACAATGTATCAATTGTAAGACTCCAGGAGTCACAGCTGCTCATGCTGACTGCAGAGTGAAAGCTGCCCACATCGCCAGCCGCAGGGCTCCCGCCTCACCCATCACCCCCCATGATGAGGCAGTAGGCCTACCAGATACTTCATGTCTGAATACTGACCCATGCCTGATTTCAGACAATGTGGTTGAGCGAGTCACTCTGGGAGTACATCAACAGAGCACGATCACGTCTGCTATCAACACTAGTAATGCTGCTGGTGTTGACACCACCTGTCTGGCTGAGTCAGCTGTCAGTCAGCCACCTGGCTCAGCTGACCGGGACTTCATACCTCCAGATGAAGCTAGTCTTGCTGGGGTGGTACACAACATGCAGCTGCGCATAACAGTACTGGAGAAGCAACAATGGTGTTTGAAACAACAACTTGAGCACCACGAGGAAAAACTTACAGAGGTTGCAAATGAGTACATCAACCCACAGATTGTCAGCCATTATGAAAATGAGTGTGGTGATGATGAACAAACTGATGATTGCAGTGGTGTTAATAATTACAAAAATGATGAATCTGATAGTGGTGTTTACAATCACAGTGAAGATGATAAGGGCAGTGAAGACCATCATGATAGTCAACCTGATGAGTGTAATGTATTGATAGATACTGAGTGTGGAGATGACCCGGTTGTTGATAATGGTGTATGTATCACTGGTCATAATGATGAGGGAAGTGATACATGTGATGATAGTGATGAGTGTAATAAAAGTGGAGAGGTGAGTGCGAGGGATAGTGTCACCTTCCATACATTCACAGACAAAGAGCGCCGTGCCCTCTGTAAACAAAGACTCCCAAGAGGTCTCCATAGTGGAAGTGCACTTAAGAGACTCATGGATAAGGATAATACTGATGATATTGATATTGATTATGTCTGTTTGTTATTTAGTAAGTTTTTTCATTTTGCTGAGAAATTGAATTCTATCCCTGGACTTTTATAATGGAACCAAACTCGTATAAACTATCCATTTTAAGTTGGAATATTGCGTCACTTAGAAAAAGATTTTCTGACCTTCATCATAAAGTAACCACTGAATCCATTGATATTGTGTGTCTACAAGAGTGCAGAGTCCCTGAAAAATCCCAACCCCCTAAATTGCCATCATTTGTTGCATATAACCTCAAATCTACTAATTCTTGTGTTCTATATATTAAAAAATCACTTCCCCATCAACTTCTTGCACATAAGAAAACAGAGGGGCTACAGTATCACGGTGTTAGGATTTATATTGGGAACTCTGCTCTCAACATATTTAACTTGTACGCTCCTGCTGATAAGTTTAATTACTTGGAGCTCCCAACTTGTGCTCAGTCTGAACCTACTCTTATTATTGGTGATTATAATGCAAGACACAAAAGCATTGGAAACTCTCAGTTTGGTAATCGTAATGGTAATCAACTGTTGTCACTCTTAAACAGTCATGATAATGTGCAAATTGTAGGTGACCTTGAACCCACACATATCTATGGAGGTGTCCTTGATCTGTGCCTGGGCTTCAACATTACTTCTGCCAGCTGTGAGTCTTCCATTGTAACAGATATATCATCTGATCATTTCCCAAGGCTAACCTCCCTAGATATTGGTAATACTATCCTCCCTGGTGGGATATTCAAACGGAAACGTTTTAATGTTCCCCCTGATCAACATGATGACTTTGTTGCACATGTGACTGACCGGTATAATTCCTATGAGTGTACCTCTGTAGAGACTTTTAACAATGACCTTGTGAGCAGTATTCAGAACTTCTTAGAGCCGCCTCTGAAACCTCCTACTACTCTAAATCCAAATGACTTCCATAATAATCATAAGTCTTATAAAAACCATACCTATTACAATGATTCTAAACTTCGAACATTGAAACGTACTGCTCGCAGACTAGGCCTAGCCTATAGAAACCATCGTACCCCTGAAATGCTGAGCCTCTTCCAAACTGCCCTTGCTGCTGCCAGAGAGCGTATGACAGAGCTGCGGCAAACAGACTGGGAACAATTTGTCAATGGTCTCAATGCTCACACCCCACTTAGCCGGGCATGGAGGGACATAAATAGAATTAAGGGTAACAGAACTGGGCAGATCGCGCACCCTCATCCCTTGCATAGGGCGAATGAGTTAGTCAGTGCTTGGGCTGCTACATCTAGCTATGACAATCTTCCCAGTACCACACAGGCGAAATTAATGGACAAATATGATGCAAGGGAGAGACTTGTTTGCTTTATGCTCAGCAAGGCAGATGACTGCAACATTCCTTTCACTAATTATGAACTTGATGCAGCACTAACTAAGGGCAACTCCACGTCGCCTGGTGAGGATGGTATTACTTACAACATACTCAGATTGCTGTGTCGAGTACCAGGTAATCCTTTACTTGAATTATATAACATGAGTTATGTCACTGGGGAGCTCCCTAAATCATGGACCAACAGCCTCATTATTCCCATTCCGAAGCCCAATCAACAAAACTCATTTCGCCCAATATCCCTTACTAGCTGCTTGTGTAAAACATTCGAAAGGATGATTCTTAATCGTCTTATGCACAGAATTAAGCAATTCTTGTCTCCCCGGTTGCATGGCTTCATGCATGGAAGGAGTGTGCATCATTGCATTACCACCTTTCTCACTCTGCACACTGACAGCTCATACACTACCTTCCTTGACCTTAAATCCGCTTTTGATGTAGCCAACCGACATGTAATCATTAGTGAACTTGCCAGAATGGATGTTGGAGGATGGCTTCTCCGCTGGATTAAAGGTTACCTGTCCAACAGAAAGTCGTCTGTGTTGTTCCAGGGACATAGAAGTGTAACTAAAGATTTTGAATTAGGAACCCCACAGGGAGGTGTGCTTAGTCCCACCCTTTTCAATATTCTGATTAATGCCTTACTTAATGCTATGCCTAGCCAGCCCCATCATTATATGGTTAGTTTTGCTGATGATATAATGATTCACACCACCGGATTCTCCAACACCCAAAACATTCTTAATCATGTACTAGCCTCGTGTCAGGACCTGGGGTTAATAATCTCAGGGGATAAAACAAAGATACTCAACAGGCGTCCTCCTCGACAGAGAGGCACAGTTCGTCAGATCCAGTTGCATGATGGGTCTCTTCTAGAATATGTAAGCAGATACAGGTATCTAGGCTTTGAGGTTCCACTACTTGGACCTGTTGTAACGAGACTTTGTCGCCAATACAAAGAAAGGCTGAGAGCACTTAGAGTTGTGGCAGGTTTTCATCCCAGGTATGGTGCTAATGTTAAAATTGTGAAAATGATGTATCTTGCTTATATTAGATCATTGGTTGATTATGCGGCGCCACTACTTGCACTCGTGTCTGACTGGAAGCTTGGAGGGCTGGAAAAACTGCAAAACGAAGCAATGAGGATCATCCTAGGATGCCCTCGTACTGCCAAAATTTTAAATATGCGGAAAGAACTTAATATTCCAAGCATTAGAGATCGTGTTACTGAAAGAAATATCCTTATTGGGGTCAATATGCTTAGGTTAGCCCATTCAAACCCCTGCACAGAAGCCCTCCAAACTTTCCTCAGCACTGGTGAACATCCTTCCAGATGGATCGAAAAAACTGGAACCGACCTCCGCATGAACCAGCTACATGATCTATGTCAAGTTAGGCAACAGAGACACTTCCCTGCTCCATGGGATATTACCCCATTCCAAACTACCATTCCTCCATTTCCCCCCAAAACTCTTCTTAAATCACAACCAAAGCTTCGTCTTGAAGCCAAACATGATGCCTTAAGCTGTATTGATAACTTAGTCACACAGAACACTCTTTCACAAATTATTTACGTTGATGGTTCTGTTCACCAGTCCACTGGTGCAGCTGGTAGTGCTGCTGTTGTCATACAGAGTGATGGCTCTCATAAAGAAATTGGAGCACGCATCAATAACTGGGCCTCTACCCTTCAAACAGAACTGTTTGCCATACTCCTTGCACTCAAATGCGTCCATGTATCTAAGGTTGACACTTTAATTGTAACTGATTCTCTGTCATCCATAAATGCTCTCAACTCATTAAGTATAAATTGTGGCATGCTTGTGTCAGAAGCCAGACATAGGTATGGTAAGATTGTGGACAGTGGAGTCAGAGTGCACATGCTGTGGATTCCATCTCACATTGGTCTTCAGATGCATGATAGAACTGATAAATTGGCTAAGCTGTATGCTTTCAAAGAGGGAGTAGATTACAATCTTGGGTTGTCAGTTAGCAGTTTGAGAACAATAATACGAAAAGAACTTCAATTGAACTTTATTGACTTAAGACTTAGGGAGATTGACACAAGTCAGTCCATCTATCATCATTCCATCATGCAGGAGGAGCCACATGTCTATGGTGCATCCAACAAGATAAGCAGACTCTTGGATGTCACTACCGCCCGGCTCCGGCTGGGTTACAAGTATCTTTGGCAGGTTAAATCACCACCACCAGATGTAGACCAAACGAAATGTAAACTTTGCCAGATGGACTATTGTCACACCTTGCGTCATTATGTACTGGAGTGTGATCAAATTAATGAATTTAGAGACAACTCACTCAGAAATGTTCAAGAAATGGCAAAGTATTTTATCCACAGTGGTATATTACAGACCATTCTGGAGAAATACCCTGACTTTGCTAGCTGTAAATAAAGCATTACCATGTGTGTGTGTGTGTGTGTGTGTGTGTGTGTGTGTGTGTGTGTGTGTGTGTGTGTGTGTGTGTGTGTGTGTGTGTGTGTGTGTGTGTGTGTGTGTGTGTGTGTGTGTGTGTGTGTGTGTGTGTACTCACCTAGTTGTACTCACCTACTTGTAGTTGCAGGGATCGAGTCACAGCTCCTGCCCCCGCCTCTTCATTGGTCGCTGCTAGGTCTCTCTCCCTGCTCCATGAGCTGTATCATACCTCTTCCTAAAGGTATGTATGGTTCCTGTCTCCACTACTTGCCAGACTATTCCACTTCCTGACTACTCTGTGGCTGAAGAAATACTTCCTAACATCCCTGTGAGTCATCTGAGTCTTCAGCTTCCAATTGTGTCCCCTTGTTTCTGTGTCCAATCTCTGGAACATCCTGTCTCTGTCCACCATATCTATTCCACGCAGTATTTTGTATGTCGTTATCAAGTCTCCCCTGACCCTCCTGTCCTCCAGTGTCGTCAGGTCCGATTTCCCTTAACCTTTCCTCGTAGGACATTCCCCTTAGCTCTTGGACTAGTCTTGCTGGAAACCTTTGCACTTTCTCCAGTTTCTTGACGTGCTGGACTAGGTGTGGGTTCCACACTGGTGCTGCATACTCCAATATGGGCCTAACGTACACGGTGTACAGAGTCCTGAACGATTCCTTATTAAGATGTCGGAATGCTGTTCTGAGGTTTGCTAGGTGCCCATATGCTGCAGCAGTTATTTGGTTGATGTGTGCCTCCGGTGATGTGCTCGGTGTTATGGTCACCCCAAGGTCTTTCTCCCTGAGTGAGGTCTGTAGTCTTTGTCCACCTAGCCTATACTCTGTCTGCGGTCTTCTTTGCCCCTCCCCAATCTTCATGACTTTGCATTTGGCTGGATTGAATTCGAGAAGCCAGTTTCTGGACCACATGTCCAGCCTGTCCAGGTCTCTTTGCAGTCCTGCCTCATCCTCATCCGATTTAATTCTTCTCATCAACTTCACATCATCTGCGAACAGGGACACTTCAGAGTCTATTCCTTCCATCATGTCGTTCACATATATCAAAAATAGCACTGGTCCTAGAACTGACCCCTGTGGGACCCCGCTCGTCACAGGCGCCCACTGTGATACCTCTTCACGTACCATGACTCGTTGCTGCCTCCCTGTCAGGTATTCCCTGATCCATTGCAGTGCCCTCCCTGTTACATGCGCCTGATCCTCCAGCTTCTGCACTAATCTCTGGTGGGGAACTGAACACTTGTTGGTATATTCCCTCTTGATGTTCCCTTCTGTGCTGTCTTCCCACAGCCCTTCCTGTCACTACTGTAAAAACTTCCTTAAATCTCCTGTTCAGCTCCTCACATACATCCTGATCATTTCTTGTGAGTTCTCCACCTTACCTGGAGTTTACCTGGAGAGAGTTTCGGGGGTCGGTTGCTACTAGAATGCTTTATCAAACCTCGTCCTGTGTATGGTTCCTGCCTCCACTACGCGGCTATTCCACTGCCTTACAACTCTATGACTGAAGAAATACTTCTCTCGGTACTCTGTCTGTGGTCTTCTGTGCCCTTCCCCTATCTTCATGACTTTGCATTTGGCAGGATTAAATTCGAGAAGCCATTTGCTGGACCAGGTGTCCAGTCTGTCCAGGTCTCTTTGAAGTCCTGCCTGGTTCTCATCAGATTTAATTCTCCTCATTAACTTCACATCATCTGCAAACAGGGACACTTCTGAGTCTAACCCTTCCGTCATGTCGTTCACATATACCAAAAATAGCACTGGTCCTAGGACCGACCCCTGTGGGACCCCGCTCGTCACAGGTGCCCACTGTGATACATCATTACGTACCATGACTCGTTGTTGCCTCCCTGTCAGGTATTCTCTGATCCATTGCAGTGCCCTTCCTGTTATATGCGCCTGATGCTCTAGCTTCTGCACTAATCTCTTGTGAGGAACTGTGTGTAGGTGTGTGTGTGTGTGTGTATGTGTGTGTGCGTGTGTGTATGTGTGTGTGCGTGCTTGTGTGTATGCATATATTTGTATGCTCGTACTCACCTAGTTGAGGTTGCAGGGGTCGAGTCCAAGCTCCTGGCCCCGCCTCTTCACTGGTCACTACTAGGTCACTCTCCTGAACTGTGAGCTTTATCATTGTTATTACTGTTCTTGCTGCTGAACAGCGGTTTAGTGCCGATGAAGGTAGCGTAGGTAGCAATGATACGGCCGTGGACTAGTTTGGCTTTAATTGGATAGGAGTGAGTACACAACGGGCAGTGTGAGGGAGTGACCGCAAGCCAGTCCGTGGAGGGGGAGCACTTGTGCCTATCAAGTCGGTCGGCCTAGGAGTGAGAGCGAATGGGCTCAGCCTCCCACTGACCTGGGTGAGCCTACAGAGGGCAGCACTTAAATGCCGCGAAATATGAACTAGTCAGAACAGACGGCTAGGCTGTGTGTTCTGACAGTACAGGCTGTCTACATTTGCTCGGCCATGCACCTCGAGTCGTCCCGACGCGACAATACTGGTGGGCCCGTAGGTATAAAGGAATTACTTACACTAGCTACCCCAGAGAGGGACTGGCTTTCGCTCACTTGTAAATCAAAAATGGACATAAAAATGCAACAGGCAAAAAAAAAAAAAAAAAGACTCTCCCATCCAGGGGAAGAGAAAACTGGTTTGCCCGCGCTGTTTCATTGAGGAGAGAGTCCGGAGACGTCAGCACTGGAACTAAAATCTTCTATATACAGGTTGTCCGCAGGGCTGAACATCAGTTGACCACTCGTCTACGAACGTTGTTGCACCCTCACATCTGCAAACAATGACTGACAGTAGCATTTCCTAAGGTGTGACATGTGACTCAGAGGGCAGCACTGCCCTGACCGTAATACAGGCTTTTTTTTTTTTTTTTTATAAAAACACTGGGTGCACATACCTACAATAATACTATATCCATGGAATTCATTACACTCTGGGTACCCTTCTAAAAGTATTTACATAATTACATGATGTTGTCCACCCTGACTCCATTATCAACTAGCTATACAATGTGTGTGCATTTATACCCATTTCTGCAAGCAAACAATTAGCATAACTAGCGTAGGAGTCAGACAAGTCAGTAGGTACGTCAATGTCACAGAAATGTACTGTTGTCCTGGGTCGCAGGCCATAAGTATGGAGCCTTACTGGGCTGTCTTCAGTAACAGTAGTAGTGGGAGAAGGGGTAGACGGGTTGTCCCTAGCATTGGTCTGATTGTGGCGTTGCAACACACGCGACTCCAGCTCTGCTTCGGCCTGCACATGGTCCACATACTTCATGTGATCAAGGTGGGCTTCCTTGATAGTTCCCGTAGCAATCTCCCTCACCTCGAACTTATTGCCACGGAGCTGTCGGAGGACACGGTAAGGACCCACGAATTTTGGGACAAGTTTGTGCATACCTGGGGTCTGCGCTGGGTTGAGCAACATAACTTTGCAACCTGGTTCCACTTTGCTTTCCTTGGCGCGGGCATTGCGCTCAGACGTGAACCTATCAGTAGCTTTCATAAGGTTCTCTCGTACCCGCTGGAAGACAAGCTGCGTTGTCCGCATCTTTACTACACTGGGGTTATCAGTATCGTAAGTAGGTCGAGGTGGAGCAAACAGAATTTCATATGGTAAGCGCTTGTCATAGCCATACAAAGCAAAATGAGGTGTCTCACCGATCGAGCTGTTGAGGGAGGAATTTAATGTACACTGAACATCTGGGATAGCCTCATCCCATGTAGTACAACTTGGGTTAACGGTTACCCTGAGCACCTCCAGGACTTTGCGATTTGTACGTTCAGCAAGACCATTACTCACAGGGTGGCGTGGAGCTACTGGCGCTTGGTGAATGTTAAATCTGGAGCAAAGATCCTGCATTATGGAATTTATGAACACAGACCCATTGTCTGACAGAAGGACACGTGGGCAGGTATGACGGCGGACAACATGCTCATGGAAAGCACTAGCGACCGTTTCGGCGGTTTTATCAGAAATGGTTACTAATTCACTGTACCGCGTCAAGTTATCTACCATTACAAGCAGGTGCTTATTTCCCTTCTCCGAGGTCGAGAAGTTCGTCAACAGGTCGACAGAAGTTCTCTCCCAGGGCTCCTTTGTAATGGGATACTTTAGAATGGGGTTAGGACCTGTAATGGTACCCTTGTGCTGTAGGCAAACAACACACTGGTGTACATGCTTGGCAATGTCCGCTGCCATCTTAGGCCAGAAATATTTCATTCGTGCCTGTTTGATACTGCGGTCCTTCCCGGGGTGCGCTACACCTGGGACATCGTGGATCAACCTAAGAGTAGCTGGTATCATGGACTCCGGTATCACCAGTTGGTATATGGTTCTGCCGGGGTCCACCAGCTGTGCAACACGGCACAGTACTCCTTGGTTGACCACCAAATCCTTCAGTGGAACGGGAGACTTGACCTGTAAGTCAACGTCCTCCTTGGTCAGGAAACGAAGGACTGGAGACCACACAGGGTCCTGTCGTTGGGCTCTCTCGAGATCCTCAACAGAGAACGAGTTGCCGACACTCACGAATGCTATATGCCTCGACAGGGCATCAGCTACAACATTTTGCTTACCTGGGACATAGCAAATTTCAGGGTTGTAGTCATTGAACGTGAGCGACCACCGAGCATGCTTTCCCGAGAGGTTCTTATTAGCAAAAAGGGCCAATAAAGGTAGATGATCTGTGTAAATCTTGATAGGATAATGATAGATGATATCCCGAAAATGACTCAAGGCCCATACAATGGCTAAAGCTTCTAGCTCTGTCACTGAATAATTGACTTCCGCTTTAGTAAGGACACGGCTAGCATAGGCAATAGGCTGTTGCTTACCATTAGATTCCTGTGACAAGACTGCACCGATGCCAACTTTGCTGGCATCAGTCGTCAAGGTAAATGCCTTGGTGAAATCAGGGAATCTAAGGGTTGGGGCTGATGTTAACTTGTTCTTAAGAGTGACAAAAGCTCGTTCCTGATCACACGTCCACTCAAAAGGGGCATCCTTCTTGAGTAAGCGTGTCAGGGGTGCAGCAATGGTGGAGAAACCTGCGATAAAGGTGCGGTAGAAACCCGCCAGGCCTATGAAGGACCGGACTGCATCCGCCATCATGGGTCTGGGGAATTTCTGCACGGCCGAGATTTTAGACTCGTCCATCTTTATGCCATTCTGAGTCACTACATGACCCAGAAATTTTATTTCTTTCCGGAGGAAATGACATTTGGAGAGCTTTACCTTAAGGTTTGCCTTAGCTAGCCTGTCCAATATCCTGTCAAGTTTCTCGAGATGTGTCGGGACATCTTGCAACATGGCTATGAGATCATCTAGGTATACCATGAGCGTGCCACCTAGGAGGGTACGGAAAATTGTCGTCATCAAACGACTGAATGTGATTGGGCTTCCGCGCAAGCCGAAGGGCATCCTCCTGAACTGGTAATGACCAGTTGGCGTAGAGAAAGCTGTCAACTCTTTGCTCTCATCATCGAGGGGGATCTGCCAGAACCCTTGAAGAAGATCAAGAGTTGAAAAGACCTTATTATCGCCGATGTTCTGCAACAGGTCGTTCAGAACTGGCAACGGAAAGCGGTCTGGGATCGTACATGCATTCAGTTTCCTGTAATCGATAACAGGGCGCCAGGTTCCATCTTTCTTGGGGACCAGAATAAGGGGAGCATTCCACGGGGAAGTGGACTCCTCAATAACTCCATCACGGAGCATCCATGTAATGAGTTCTTTGGTGAAGACTCTTTGTGCATGTGGCAGGCGATATGCAGGTACATAAATGGGTTTAGTACCTTTGTCAAGTGGAATACGGTGAGAGATCAGTGGGGTCAAACCCATCGACTCACCATCTAGTGCGACTGCAGAACGTGCACGATTGAGAACCTGGAGAAGTTTTGGGACCTCTTCAGGATAGTCTGTCAAAGCTAGATCATCTTCCTGCACTGGCCGGGTGTTGGAAGAGTCAGCAGCAGACTCGCCTGGGAGAACTGCACTCACGAGGAAGTCAGCTGGGGCTTCACCCTCCACTCTCACCGGGAGAGGGAATCTGACAAGGTCGACAAGTGAGGTATTCTTCCGCAGGGGAAATTCTCGACTGTGCATGTTGACAACAAGGACTTGCAACTTACCACGTTGCACTGTGTGCAAGGATGGTTCAAGGGAGAGGCCCTTGACTCGGCACGTGTCGTTGTCAACCAGCACATGGTCTCCTTCAAAAGCTCTGCTCACGTACACCGTAACAGGAGTGAGCGAGTTAGCTGACAAAGTGACGTCATACTTTGTACAAGCAGTAACTCTGCTCGCTGATGCCATGACACGAGTCAGACAGTCGCCTGCCGACAGGGATACTGCGGCTTGACAACTGCTGTTCTCTACAACAGCGTCAGAGTTAGAGTGAAGGTTAGACTGGGCGTCCCCAGACTGGGTTTCACTGGTAACTAAGCGCTGATGGCCAGGAGGTGACGGGCAACGAGCTCTACTACGAGGTCGATCAGGACAAGAGACCGACCCCGGGGAGAATGTGCTATGGAAACCACCGGTTTCCAACGATTCCAGGCACTGTGCATACTCTGAGACAGAGTAGCACGTAGTGGATCCTAAGCACACGCCCCAGAAGGGCACATCCACTCCATTGAATTCTGCTTTCCACTCAGCTGGATCTAAGTGGATCCTAAGGTCTGCCATGGTTTTGAACCCTATGAGCAGGTCACCAGGGAAAACAATACTATCTACGACTAAGAATTTTGCGGACAGCTTGTGACCCTGGACCGCAAATTCTAACGTTGTACGACCACGAACCGTCAGCGGATTACCTGAGACTCCTCTCAAGGTCTGAATGACAGACGGCTCTGTCAACATGGCCGCGTGAAGGCCAATGTCTCGGAAAAGAGTGGAGCGGACAATGTTAACCACCGAACCTGTATCTAGGAAAAGCTGGACAGGCTTATGGTGGACAGTGGACTCGACGAGCGGTCCACATGGGTTGTCATACCGAACATGAAGGCATGACAGGCCGACGAAATCCCCAGAGTCACAGCTGCTTGAGGCTCGACGCTTGTTGACGAGGCTCGACCTGGAAGGTACGGTACGAGTCTCGGCAACAATGTCAAGACACTCTGTTTCCTCACTGTCGGCAAGCGTATCACTGCCCAGGGCGGCGAATGCATTGCGGACAGGGACAGAATACAGCGACTCCAACAGGGTTACTATGTCTTTCGCTGGTTTCTCGGACGCGCCTCTTCCCCCGAACTAGTGGAAGGGCTTCTACTAGCACGTGCATTGCGCGACGACTGCTTGCTCCACTCAGCTGACAGCATACTTCGCAGCTTGTTACACTCAATGGAGGTATGACTGGAAGTATTATGGTACATACAGACTCCCTCGCGAGACTGAGCATGGGGACGGTGACGGTTACTTTGATACTGAGCATGGGGACGGTGACGGTAACCTTGCGAGGACTTAGGTTTGTAACACTCCGATCGGTAGTGCCCGCGTTTGCCACAGCTGAAACAAGTCACTACGCGCTTAGCAGGTGAGGTTGGAGGTGGTGTTTGCTGGCGACGTTTTGCCTTGGTCCAGGAAGTTGATGACTGCTTTTTTGTATGAGACTGACTGTTGTTACTGTGGTCAATATTTTTACTTGGGCGAGTGTTAGTGGGACTGGGGTTAGAAACTTTGTGGGCTGGCTGTCTGAGAGCAGCGGCAAAAGTGACTTCTGGCTGCACCCGTGGGGTCACTGTGGACGGCGCCGGAAGGATGGGTTTAGGATCATCCGCAAAGCGACAAACCTTGCCTTGCTCGGCAGGCGGCTTGATCGCGTCAATGGCATCATATACACCCAGGACGTCGTGCTAAGGGCTGAGTCCTAGCGCATCAATGGCACCCCGGAGGTTAGGGGGGCATCCCTCCGCATGATGCCTACAGCCAGCATGGGGATGATGTCTTTAGCTTTAATACAATCGTCACCATTCACCCACTTAGTGGAGCATATGGTATCAGTAAAATCTTTGGTGGCTTGCTCAAACCGGCAAATGCAAGCCAGGGAGCTTTCGTGCCTGTATTGACATTCGGCCAAGACGCTGGTAACGATCTCAATGTAATGGCATTGGTGACTACGCCGAAAATAACGCCTAAATTCCTCCTTAAGCTCGTCCCAAGACTGAATCTCACAAACGCGATTGAGCTGCACAAAGGCACCTATATCATCCCGGGTGAGATCCACTGCTGCAACAGCAGCACGAATGTACTGCGAGTACGTTGGACTATCAAATTGGGCCTTAACAGTCGTCTCGACTGACTGCAGCCATGGCTCTAACCTATTTGAACGACCGTCAAAAAGAAGGGTCGGGTATGGACGATTAGCCAGCCCACTGGTGGTCGAGGCTTGAGCCACAACTTGACCAACTGTCACGGGAGCTTCGATGCCCTGCTGCGTGATCACGCTGGCTGAGGCACCATTGCTAGCACCAGCAGAATCTGGACTAACGGTACGGCCACTGTGTGTCTTAGTCATGACGTCAATTGATCAAACGCAAGCAGGTTACGAAGAGGGTAAACAGGTCAGAGCAAGAAATGGTATGCACTGGCTACAATTCAACACAGAGTCAGAGAGAACTCAGAACCACGGTACTAGGTAAACTGCTTAGTGATGGAAATAATTTGAGCAAAACTAGAACAACAAAAAAATAGTGGTACACTCTGAAACACAAAATAAGAGATGTATGCAAGTGAATGAACTACAGGGAAGTGCACAAAATGAAGCTAAGGATGGTCAATAATTTCACCAGGAGTCTGGCAACAAAATTTATGAAAAGGAGTTGAACTGTAAACACTGGTAGCAAAAATTGCACAAAAATTAAAATAAATCAGGTACTACACAACACTAAACTGTGTTGCAAGCACAGTTTAAAAATATTGCAGGTGCTGGCAGTTGCAAATTTGAATGCAAAGAAAAAGTAATTCACTTGCACAAAGGGAAGTTGGCACAGCAAAGATATCAGAGTATGGAATAGTGCCAAAAATCACAGAAAAAAAAATACACTGTATCAAGAAATGCTATATTGCACACAAAATAAAATTAATAAAAATGCAAATTATTAAATTCAATAATAGGGCAAAGGTTAACTGGTGTTAGCAGGGTGTACACTGGTGTTAGCAGGGTGTACACTGGTGTTAGCAGGGTGTACACTGGTGTTAGCAGGGTGTACACTGGTGTTAGCAGGGTGTACACTGGTGTTAGCAGGGTGTACACTGGTGTTAGCAGGGTGTACACTGGTGTTAGCAGGGTGTACACTGGTGTTAGCAGGAGGGTGTACACTGGTGTTAGCAGGGTGTACACTGGTGTTAGCAGGGTGTACACTGGTGTTAGCAGGGTGTTCACTGGTGTTAGCAGGGTGTACACTGGTGTTAGCAGGGTGTACACTGGTGTTAGCAGGGTGTACACTGGTGTTAGCAGGGTGTACACTGGTGTTAGCAGGGTGTACACTGGTGTTAGCAGGGTGTACACTGGTGTTAGCAGGGTGTACACTGGTGTTAGCAGGGTGTACACTGGTGTTAGCAGGGTGTACACTGGTGTTAGCAGGGTGTACACTGGTGTTAGCAGGGTGTACACTGGTGTTAGCAGGGTGTACACTGGTGTTAGCAGGGTGTACACTGGTGTTAGCAGGGTGTACACTGGTGTTAGCACTGGGTGTACACTAGCAGGGTGTGGTTAGCAGGGTGTACACTGGTGTTAGCAGGGTGTACACTGGTGTTAGAAGGGTGTACACTGGTGTTAGCACTGGTGTTAGCAGGGTGTACACTGGTGTTAGCAGGGTGTACACTGGTGTTAGCAGGGTGTACACTGGTGTTAGCAGGGTGTACACTGGTGTTAGCAGGGTGTACACTGGTGTTAGCAGGGTGTACACTGGTGTTAGCAGGGTGTACACTGGTGTTAGCAGGGTGTACACTGGTGTTAGCAGGGTGTACACTGGTCTAGAGTTTTCAGGTAGGGTGTTCCAGATTTTAGGGCCTTTGACATACATTGAATTTTTGTAAAGGTTTAGTCGGACACGGGGAATGTCATAGAGATGTTTGTGTCTGGTGTTGTGCCTGTGGGTTCTGTCACAACTATCAAGAAAGCGTTTTAGGTCAAGGTCAATATTGGAATTTAAGGTCCTGTATATGTAAATTGCACAGTAGTAAGTGTGGATGTACTGAACAGGGAGTAAGTTTAGATCTATGAAGAGTGGGAGGGGGGTGTTGCCAGGGATGGGATTTAGTGATTATTCTTACTGCGGCTTTTTGTTGGGTTATTATTGGCTTTAGGTGTGTTGCTGCAGTTGAACCCCAAGCACAGATAGCATAGGTGAGGTATGGATATATAAGTGAATGGTATAGTGTGAGAAGGGCATTTTGCGGCACGTAGTATCGTATCTTGGAGAGGATCCCAACCGTTTTGGATACTTTTTTGGTTATGTGTTGGATATGGGTGCTGAAATTCAGGTTGTTGTCGAGGTATAGGCCTAGGAAGTTGCCCTCATTATGCCTGGTAATTAGAGTGTTGTCGATCTTAATGTTAATTTGTGCATGTCCTGCTCTGCTACCAAACATAATATAGTAGGTTTTGTCAGTGTTAAGCGTAAGTTTATTGGCTGTCATCCAAGTCGATATTTTGATCAGCTCCTCATTAACAATGGTGTTGAGGGTGGCAAGATTAGGGTGAGAGATGACATAAGTCGTGTCGTCAGCAAAGAGAATGGGTTTCAGGTGTTGGGATACGTTTGGAAGATCATTGATGTATATGAGGAAGAGCAGGGGACCAAGGACACTTCCCTGCGGAACTCCAGTATCAAGTGGCCGTGTTGTTGATGCTGTGTCTTTAATGGTGACATACTGATACCTATTAGTAAGGTAAGATTTGAAATATGCAAGCGCATGGCCTCTTATACCATAATGGTCAAGTTTGTGGAGTAGGATGCCATGGTCTACTGTGTCAAAAGCTTTTCTTAGGTCAATAAAAATTCCTAGTGGATATTCCTTATTTTCCAATGCTGTGTAAAGCAGATCTAGCATTTTTATGATTGCATCATTAGTGCTTTTATTTTTCCTGAATCCAAATTGGCAGGGGTTGAGTATGTTTTGTGCCGTTATAAATGAATATAGTCTCCTGTGCACGAGTTTCTCAAAGATTTTGGATAGCAATGGTAAGTTTGATATTGGCCTATAATTGTTTAATCTGTAGGGTCACCACCTTTATGTATTGGTGTAACCCTTGCCGTCTTGAGTAGTTTCGGGAAGGTGCTAGTTTCTAGTGACTTGTTAAAAAGTAATGAAATAGCATGCGAAAGGACATGGGCCGCTCGCTTGTACAATAATGGTGGGACATGAGACAGATTCCCTGAGTTATTTTTAAGTGACTTTATAATCTCAGTGACTTCCGTGGGCTCAGTTGGTGCAAGATAGAAGGAATTTGGGAAATTCCCATCTAGGTAGTCCCAGGCATGGGCATTGGTATGTGAGATTTTATTGGCGAGATTAGATCCTATGGTTGAGAAAAAGTCGTTTATCTTGTTAGCTGTATCAGTGGGATGCAGTGGTGTTTCATTAGGTTTAGTTAGGACAATATTCTTGTTTTTTTTCAGTTTGTGGGTCCCTAGAATCTGAGAGAGTGTTTTCCAGGTCTTTTTTATATCTCCTCTTGTGTCAGTGAATCTACTGGAGTAGTATAGTTGTTTGGCTTTCTTTATTACTTTGGTGAGGACTGATGAATAGTGTTTAAGAATATCTTTGTGTATTAAGCCCTGTCTATATTGCTTTTCATATTGGTGTTTCTTATCAATGGATTTCAGAATGGTGCTGGTTAGCCATGGGCAACCAAGCCGTTTGTTTGTGATCTGTTTCGTTTTTATAGGACAATGTTTGTTGTATAGTCTAAGTAATTTGTTAAGAAAAATGTCTGTCCAGTCATCAATACCATTGGCCTTGGAGAATTCTGTAGGCCAGTCAACAGTCTCTAGGTCAGCTGTGAACTTCCTTATTGAGGCCTCGTCATGGAGTCTAAATGAAACTTTGTTGTATTCAAGTGGTGGTTTACTAATGTTTGTCAAGAGGAAGGTAGGGTAGTGGTCTGTAGTGCTATCTGTGATTATCCCTGATTTAAGGGGGGCTAGTATATTGGTCCATATGTGGTCTATTATGGTTGCACTTGTCTCAGTGAGCCTGGTTGGTTTAGTTATTGTTGGTATGAGAAGTGTGTTGTTCATATTGTTGATGAAATCAGTTACAGGCTGATCATCTAGTAGGCCAAGGTTGATGTTGAAGTCTCCAGCTAAGAGAAGGTGGTGCTTATTCATTTGTCTGTTTGTTATTAGTGACTTTAATTTCTCACTGAAATTTGGGATGTTAGTGTTGGGTATCCGGTAAATGGCACCGATTGTTATAGGCATCTTAAGGCTTTTTACAGTAAAATTAGCAAAAATGTATTCCCCACATTCATCACTAAAGCAAGTGGTGCTAATACAAGATAATTGGTTAGAGTAATAGATTGCAATACCACCCCCAACTTGGTTTGGTCTGCAGTTGTGGATTGCTGTGTATCCTGGTAGAGGGTAGATATCTATTGTGTCCTACTTAAGCCAGGTCTCAGTAAGAATAATGCAGGAGAAGGGTGTCTTTAGTGATTCAAGGAGTGCCAGGAGGTCATCATAGTGTTTGCTTAAGGACCTGATGTTGTAGTTAAGTACTGATAGACTTTTAGCATTGTTTAGGATAGTGCTGGCTTGTGATGCTGTGTAATAAAGGCAGTTACTCTCCAATAGGTTTTGGTTGTGTGTCAAATTATGGAGGTTTAGATCAGGGTCAACGTGATCAATCATCTTCTAGGTTTAAATTATGGCTATTTATCTCCTGAGTTGTGTGTTGAGCTCTAGTACTGATATCTGTAGTGGTGGGAAGTTTGGACAAGTATATAGCTATAGCATTTTGGTCATGTAGAGTATTCAATTCAATTCAATTCAATTCAAGGTTTATTCTCTATAAGGATTACAATGCTGAGTTTACAGAAATTTGGTTATTGTTTGGTTTACATGTAGTAAAATTGTGATTACAGAGTGTACCACTAGAACGCTTAGCATGGCTAGGCATTTCGGGCATACTTAGTTTTATTCTTAATTGTAAAATATTACAAATTATGAGGTAAGTTGGTATTATGGCTAAGTGACTAAATACTAGTTTGTGAGTTTAGCAATGTGAATGCTTTTGTTTTGGCACAGTACATAGTTTCAGTATTGGAGTATCACAGGATTCATTATTTTAAGACTGAGATTAATATTTCTGTTTATGGTCAAATGAGTGAGTGAGTGTAAGTGTGAACCACCAGGTGGTATTCGTGTAGTTAGTTGACGGGGTGTATCAGGGAGATAAGATGTTTTCTAATGGTAGTTTTGAAGGTGATGAATGTGTCTGCAGTTCTAGAGTTCTCAGGTAGGGTATTCCAGATTTTAGGGCCTTTGACATACATTGAATTTTTGTAAAGGTTTAGTCGGACACGGGGAATGTCGTAGAGATGTTTGTGTCTGGTGTTATGCCTGTGGGTTCTGTCACAACTATCAAGAAAGCGTTTTAGGTCAAGGTTGATATTAGAGTTTAAGGCCCTGTAGATGTAGATTGCACAGTAGTAAGTGTGGATGTACTGAACTGGGAGTAAGTTTAGATCTATGAAGAGTGGGGGGGTGTGTTGCCAGGGATGGGATTTAGTGATTATTCTTACTGCAGCTTTTTGTTGGGTTATTATTGGCTTTAGGTGTGTTGCTGCAGTTGATCCCCAAGCACAAATAGCATAGGTGAGGTATGGATAAATAAGTGAGTGGTATAGTGTGAGAAGGGCATTTTGCGGCACGTAGTATCGTATCTTGGAGAGGATCCCAACCGTTTTGGATACTTTTTTGGCTATATGCTGGATATGGGTGCTGAAATTCAGGTTGTTGTCAAGGTATAAGCCTAGGAATTTTCCCCCATTATTTCTGGTAATTAGAGTGTTGTCAATCTTAATGTTAATTTGTGCATCTCCTGCTCTGCTACCAAACATAATATAGTAGGTTTTGTCAGTGTTAAGCGTAAGTTTATTGGCTGTCATCCAAGTCGATATTTTAATCAGCTCCTCATTCACAATGGTGTTGAGGGTGGCAAGATTAGGGTGAGAGATGACATAAGTCGTGTCATCAGCAAAGAGAATGGGTTTCAGGTGTTGGGATACGTTTGGAAGGTCATTGATGTATATGAGGAAGAGCAGGGGACCAAGGACACTTCCCTGCGGAACTCCAGTATCAAGTGGCCGTGTTGCTGATGCTGTGTCTTTAATGGTGACGTACTGATACCTATTAGTAATGTAAGATTTGAAATAAGCAAGCGCATGGCCTCTTATACCGTAGTGGTCAAGTTTGTGGAGTAGGATGTCGTGGTCTACTGTGTCAAAAGCTTTTCTTAGGTCGATAAAAATTCCTAGTGGATATTATTCTTCTCATTAACTTCGCATCATCTGCAAACAAGGACACTTCTGAGTCTATCCCTTCAGTTATGTCGTTCACATATACCAAGAACAGCACAGGTCCTAGGACTGACCCCTGTGGAACCCCGCTTGTCACAGGCGCCCACTCTGACACCTCGTCGCGTACCATGACTCGTTGTTGCCTCCCTGTCAGGTATTCTCTGATCCATTGCAGTGCCTTTCCTGTTATGTGTGCCTGATCCTCTAGCTTTTGCAGTAACCTCTTGTGAGGAACTGTGTCGAAGGCCTTCTTGCAGTCCAAAAATATGCAATCGATCCACCCCTCTCTCTCTTGTCTTACTTCTGTCACCTTGTCATAAAACTCCAGTAGGTTTGTGACACAGGATTTTCCTTCCCTGAAACCGTGCTGGTTGTCAATTATACACTTGTTTCTTTCCAGGTGCCCCACCACTCTCCTCCTGATGATCTTCTCCATGACCTTGCATACTATACACGTTAGTGATACAGGTCTGTAGTTTAGTGCCTCATGTCTGTCTCCCTTTTTAAAAATTGGGACTACATTTGCCATTTTCCATACCTCAGGGAGTTGCCCAGTTTCAAATGATGTGTTGAAGATCTTTGTTAATGGCTCACACAATATCTCTGCTCCCTCTTTAAGGACCCATGGAGAGATGTTGTCTGGTCCCACCGCCTTTGAGGTGTCAAGTTCGCATAGCAGCTTCTTCACCTCCTCCTTGGTTATATGTACCTCATCCAGCACTTGCTGGTGTGCCCCCCTGTTCTGATTTCCTGGAGTCCTACTGGTTTCCACTGTAAATACCTCTTTAAATTTTGTGTTGAGCTCCTGACATACCTCTTGGTCGTTTCTTGTGAATTCCCCATCACCCTTCCTCAGTCTGATTACCTGGTCCTTGACTGTTGTTTTCCTCCTGATGTGGCTGTACAACAGCTTCGGGTCAGTCTTTACTTTTGATGCTATGTCATTTTCATATTGTCTCTGAGCCTCCCTTCTTATCTGTGCATATTCGTTTCTGGCTCTTCGGCTGATTTCTTTATTTTCCTGAGTTCTCTGTCTTCTGTACCTTTTCCATTCTCTAGTACACCTAGTTTTTGCCTCCCTACACCTTTGGGTGAACCAAGGACTCGTTCTGTTCTTCCCATTATTTCTGTTTCCCTTGGGAACAAACCTCTCCTCTGCCTCCTTGCATTTTGTTGCTACATAGTCCATCATTTCTTGTACTGGTTTTCCTGTCAGTTCCCTCTCCCACTGAATGTCTTGAAGGAAGTTCCTCATGCCTGAGTAATTCCCCCTTTTGTAGTTTGGTTTTTCCCAGCCTATTCCTGCTACTCTCTCCACTTGGAGCTCAACTATGTAGTCGAAGCACAGAACCACATGATCACTAGCTCCCAGAGGCCTTTCATACATGATACCCTCGATGTCCGAACTACTCATGGTGAATACAAGGTCCAGTCTTGCTGGTTCATCCTCTCCTCTCTCTCTGGTAGTGTCTCTAACATGTTGATGCATGAGGTTTTCCAGTACCACATCCATCATCTTAGCTCTCCATGTTTCGGGACCCCCATGGGGCTCCAGGTTTTCCCAGTCAATCTCCTTGTGATTGAAATCACCCATAACTAGTAACTTTGCTCCCCCCATGTGTGCTCTCCTGGCCACCTCGGCTAGTGTGTCGATCATTGCTCTGTTGCTCTCATCGTATTCTTCTCTTGGCCTCCTGCAGTTCTGTGGTGGGTTGTACATTACTGCAATTATCACCTTATGTCCCTCAGACTGGATTGTTCCTACTAAGTAGTCCCTTTCGCCCATGCCATCCATTCCTTCCATTTTCTCAAAATCCCACTGGTTTTTAATGAGCAGTGCAACTCCTCCTCCCCCTCTCCTCCCTCTGTCTTTCCTGAGGATTTGATATCCGGATGGAAAGATTGAATCTGTTATTATTCTGGTGAGTTTTGTTTCTGTGAGTGCTATTATGTCTGGGGATGTCTCTTTGATTCTTTCGTGCCACTCCTCATACTTGTTTGTTATTCCATCTGCATTTGTATACCACACCTTCAACTTCTTTTCTAAGACTGTGGTCTGGGAGGTATATTGGGGTTGGGGAAGTGGGAGACCTGGTAAGGAACTATGGGTTGTTGCTGTGGGGGTGGAGTTTGTAATGTAGTGGGTGGGGGCATTGGATGTGGCATGGGTGTTTTGATTTAGAGTGTTTGGTTGCACTGGGGTTGACCTGGTTGGGAGGCTTCTATAGGAAGTTGTGAGGGAGGCTGTATTTGATCTTCTTCCTGGGTCTGGGATCTCCTGTCTGTCTTCTCCATCCCTCTCTTTCCTCCTTTCGCCTTTGTACCATCTCTCTCAGTTTCTGCCTTTCTTCGTGTGTGTATATGTGTGCGTGCTCCCTCGTGTGTGTATATGTGTGTGTGCTCCCTCGTGTGCGTATATGTGTGCGTGCTCCCTCGTATGTGTATGTGTGTGCGCGCGCGCTCGTGTGGTTATATGACCCACTTAATATTTGTATTTATAACTCATTACAATTGTGACCAGGTGTGGACGTATCAGTGGTTCATTACTTTGTAACTTGTTCATGATTGTTCATGATTGTTACCATGATTGTGACCAGATCTACCAGGAACTAGTTCATCTATCATAACTTTGGAGTCCAGTCCCTGAACCCATTATGTACCTCTGTAATCTTTTGACTACAGCTCAGAGGATGGGTATGGGGTGACTACTGCCCACAGGATGGGTATGGGGTGACTACTGCCCAGAGGATGGGTATTTGGTGACTACTGCCCACAGGATGGGCATGTGGTGACTACCACCCACAGGATGGGTATGGGGTGACTACCGCCCACAGGATGGGTATGGGGTGACTACCGCCCACAGGATGGGTATGGGGTGACTACCGCCCACAGGAAGGGTATGGGGTGACTACCGCCCACAGGATGGGTATGGGGTGACTACCGCCCACAGGATGGGTATGGGGTGACTACCGCCCACAGGATGGGTATGGGGTGACTACCGCCCACAGGATGGGTATGGGGTGACTACCGCCCACAGGATGGGTATGGGGTGACTACCGCCCACAGGATGGTCATGGGGTGACTACCGCCCACAGGATGGGTATGGGGTGACTACCGCCCACAGGATGGGTATGGGGTGACTACCGCCCACAGGATGGGTATGGGGTGACTACCGCCCACAGGATGGGTATGGGGTGACTACCGCCCACATGGGATGGGGTGACTACCGCCCACAGGATGGGTATGGGGTGACTACCGCCCACAGGATGGGTATGGGGTGACTACCGCCCACAGGATGGGTATGGGGTGACTACTGCCCACAGGATGGGTATGGGGTGACTACCGCCCACAGGATGGGTATGGGGTGACTACCGCCCACTGACTACCGCCCACAGGATGGGTATGGGGTGACTACCGCCCACAGGATGGGTATGGGGTGACTACCGCCCACAGGATGGGTATGGGGTGACTACCGCCCACAGGATGGGTATGGGGTGACTACCGCCCACAGGATGGGTATGGGGTGACTACCGCCCACAGGATGGGTATGGGGTGACTACCGCCCACAGGATGGGTATGGGGTGACTACCGCCCACAGGATGGGTATGGGGTGACTACCGCCCACAGGATGGGTATGGGGTGACTACCGCCCACAGGATGGGTATGGGGTGACTACCGCCCACAGGATGGGTATGGGGCTACTACCGCCCACAGGATGGGTATGGGCTGACTACAGCCCACAGGATGGGTATGGGGTGACTACCGTCCACAGGTTGGGTATGGGGTGACTACCGCCCACAGGATGGGTATGGGGTGACTGCCGCCCAAAGGATGGGTATGGGGTGACTACCGCCCACAGGATGGGTATGGGGTGACTACCGCCCACAGGTTGGGTATGGGGTGACTACCGCCCACAGGATGGGTATGGGGTGACTACAACCCACAGGATGGGTATGGGTGACTACCGCCCACAGGTTGGGTATGGGGTGACTACCGCCCACAGGTTGGGTATGGGGTGACTACCGCCTACAGGTTGGGTATGGGGTGACTACCGCCCACAGGTTGGGTATGGGGTGACTACCGCCCACAGGATGGGTATGGGGTGACTACCGCCCACAGGATGGGTATGGGGTGACTACCGCCCACAGGATGGGTATGGGGTGACTACCGCCCACAGGATGGGTATGGGGTGACTACCGCCCACAGGATGGGTATGGGGTGACTACCGCCCACAGGATGGGTATGGGGTGACTACCGCCCACAGGATGGGTATGGGGTGACTACCGCTCACAGGATGGGTATGGGGTGACTACCGCCCACAGGATGGGTATGGGGTGACTACCGCCCACAGGATGGGTATGGGGTGACTACCGCCCACAGGATGGGTATGGGGTGACTACCGCCCACAGGATGGGTATGGGGTGCATAATAAAGATATTAAACTAACTAACTAACTTTATGTTGATGACGTTGCTATAGCTTCCTCAGACACTGACTGTCGACTAGTATCAGTCTCCCTTCAGGTTATGATCGGCCGAGTCTCCCATTGGACCACATGTCATGGCTTTAAAGTTTCTAGTATTAAAACTCGCTTCATTACCTTCACTAGACATCCACTTATTCCGGATACTCCATTGTACTTACACGGTTCACATATTCCAGCGCGCGATAGAATCAAGTTTCTTGGTCTGCTAGTTGATTGCTGACTGACGTGGAAATCTCACATTTCTTCTTTAAAGGCAACTTGCCATGGTCGGCTAAATATCCTTAAAGTTCTTGTACACTGTTCATGGGGAGCAGATCGTCGCACTTTCCTCTGTTTGGATTCCATACTAGTCTTTTCGAAGCTAGATTATGGTGACCAAGTCTGTTCTACTGCCTCTCCCACAAGTCTTTCTAAGTTAGATCCCATTTATCACCAAGGTCTCCGTCTGTGCCTTGATGCCTTTTGCTCATCCCCTGTTGAAAGCCTCTATGCAGAGGTGAATGTTCCTTCATGATGCTTGTTTTCTTCGCTGTTTTGTCCATATTCATGATCTTCGTGTTCCTTCCACATATAGATTAGTCTCAGACATTAGTAGGAACCCACTGTTTGTTCGGCGCCTCTGCCTACTACGATCGTTTTCTCTTCGCCTTCACTCACTCCAATTTTCTCTCCAGTTGCCCCCTTGGGAAGTTCTGACAGTTCATGTCTGCCCCCCCCCTTCACTACCGTACGCCAAAGCTTTATTACCTACGCCTGCTACTCGCTTTCTTTTTCTCGAGCACTTCCGGTCACATACTGATGCCATTGCTGTACTGTATACAGATGATCCTAAATTTGCTGAAGGTGTTGGGTTCGCGGTAGTTTTCCCTGATGACGTTGTCCGAGGCCACTTGTTGGACTCAGCTAGTGTTTTTACTGCAGAGTTGTATGCCATCCTCATAGCACTTCTTCGTATTACATATATGTCTCCTTCAACGTTTGTAATCATTTCAGAGTCCTTCAGTGCTTTACAAGCCGTTAAACAATTTAATTCCCCTCATTCATTAGTCCTTCGTATTCAACAATGGTTGCGCCGTGTGGCTAGCAAGAATAAAGATGTCATTTTCTGTTGGGTTCCTGGTCACGTTGGTGTGCAGGGCAATGAGCAGGCAGATGCTGCTGCGCAGTCAGCAGTGCATGATCTCCTATTTTCTTATAGGGGTATTCCGTACAGGGACTATTTTCCAGTCATCTCTGCTCATTTCCGCTGCCATTGGCAACAACGGTGGTTGGGCATGCGCCGTAACAAATTGCGCTCTATTAAACCGATTTTAGGTTTGTGGCCATCTTCCTACCACCATTGCTGTTCTCGGGAGACTGTGCTTTCCTGGCTCTGCATTGGTCATACACGCCTTATCCATGGGTATCTCATGGATTGATACCCTGTTCCTCTCTGTGAGACTTGTCAGGTCCCTATTTCGATTGCCCAATTTACCAGCAGGCTCGCAGGATTACCTCCAGCGCCACTGCCGCCCTACCACTCTTTATCTTCACTACTTACAGACAACCCCACCTTTGACTCCCAAGCACTCTGACTTTTTGTCAGCAACTGCCTTACTACACGAACTTTGACACATAACACTTAGCGTCCCTTTCATCCCTTTTCTTCCCTCACCTCTCATCCCCTCTCCACCAGCTAATTATAACCTCTGCACTACATACTGCCCCGAAGCGCTGTAATACCCTTGTCGGTTTAGCGTTTTCTCTGATGATAATAATCAGGAAAAACTTAAAGCCATAAAGAAAACATAAAGAAACCCAAAATACTTCTTCTCAAATGTTAAATTTAAAGTGAAAACAACATCCAATATTGGATCCTTGTTTAGACGAGATGGGGCCTACACAGATGGTAACCAAGAAATGAGTGAGATACACAGGTCCCAGTATGACTCAGTGTCCAGTAAGCCATTAGCCAGACTAAGGGTCGACAATCTAAATGATTTTTTATGATTGAGACTCAAATTTGGTCATTTAAAAAATCTGATATTATCCTAACACCAAAAATAACAAAAAAGGCACAATACCGTGACTGGAACGATACACAAATAACCCGCACATAAAAGAGAGAAGCTTACGACGACTTGGATCATTTACAAAGTCACTTTGTAAATGGTCCAAGTCGAACCGAAACGTCGTCGTAAGCTTCTCTCTTTTATGTGCGGGTTATTTGTGTATCCTAACACCATTCGAGTTTAGAAAGGCAATTAATGATATGCCCTTGCATTCTGCCCCTGGCCCAGTCTCGTGGAACTCCGTGTTCATCAAGAACTGGACGAAGCCCCTGTCACTAGCCTTCAACATTCTATGTAGAGGGAGCATGGACACAGGAATCATCCAACATTCACTAAAAACAACAGACATAGCCCCACTCCACAAAGGTGGCAGTAAAGGAACAGCAAAGAACTACAGACCGGTAGCACTAACGTACCATATCATAAAAATCTTTGAAAGGGTTCTAAGAAGCAAGATCAACCACCTAGATACCCATCAGTTACACAACCCAGGGCAACACTGGTTTAAAACAAGTTGCTCCTGCCTGTCCCAGCTACTGGACCACTATGACAGGATCATGGATGCTTTAGAGAGTAAACAAAATGCAGATGTATACGCAGACTTTCCGAAAGTCTTCAACATTGCGAACACGGTGTAATAGTGCACAAAATGCATGATACAGGAATAACAGGAGAAGTTGGTAAATGGGTCTATAACTTCCTAACAAATTGAACCTAAGAGTAATAGTAAACAGAGTAAAGTATGAGATTGCTACAGTGAAAATCTCTGTTCCCCGAGGCACAGTACTCGCTCCCATCTTGTTCCTCATCCTCATAACTAACATAGAGAAGTAAGCCATAGCTGCACATCTTCCTTTGCGAATGACATCCGAATTTCCATGACAGTGTCCTCCATCTAAGACACTGCATAACTCCAAGTGGACATCAAGCAACTCTTGAAATGAGCCGCAGAAAATAATACTATTTCCATCCGACTTACGACCAAGCTTGGTTCCAACCAACCGGTCGTAAGTCAAAATGGACGCAAGTCGAACCTTAGAAAACTGCCTACATACTGGGTAGGGCAAAATGTCAAGCTTTTGCTATATAAAGTACCTACATAGTATCGTATGTTACTTTTTACTAAATATTTTACTACTGCATATCAACATCACAGTTATTGTAATGATTTTATTTTATTGTTTTATTTTTGTATTTAATTTTTTACTTTACTTTTTATGCTTTTAGTAGTACGGCGGTATGCATCAGCCGGCCGAATCTTGCTACCAGACATACAATTGTAAGTGTGAGTGGTCGTATGTCGAGCAGGTCGTAAGTCAGATGGTTCTAGTATGAAGTTCAGTGAAGAGAAATTTCATCTACTCAGTTATGGAAAGCTTGTGGAAATTAAAACTTTATCAGGTTATAAAACAAATTCTAAGCACACAATAGGACGAAAAACTAATGTGAAGAACCAGGGAGTGATAATGTCTGAGGATCTCACCTTCCAAGACCACAATATTTATTTCTCATCTAGAAAAATGATAGGATGGATTATGAGAACCTTCAAAACTAGGGACGCCAAGCCCATGATGATTCTCTTCAATCCACTTGTTCTCTCTAGGCTGGAATACTGCTGTGCACTAACTGCTTCCTTCAAGGCTGGCGACACGGCTGATCTGGAGATTGTACAGAGATCTTTCACGGCACACATAAGTATGATAAAGCACCTAAATTACTGGAACAGTTGAAGTCCCTTGATTTGTATTCCCTGGAATGCAGACGAGAAAGATAAATGATAATGTACACTTGAAAAATCCTAGAGGGATTAGTGCCAACCTTGTACATGAAAATCACTCCCTACAAAAGCAAAAGACTCGGCAGGAGATTCAACATTCCCCCAATGAAACTAGGGGCACCACGAGTACACTAAGAGACACAGTAAGTGTCAGGGACCCAAGTCTGTTCAACTGCCTTCCAGCATACATAAGATAGCTTAGCACTAGACCCCTGGCTGTCTTCACCGAGGTACTGGACAGGCATCTAAAGTCAGTACCTGATCAGCTGGGCTGTGGTTCGCACATCGGTGTACTACAAGTATATGTGCAATGTATACAGAGTATAGCTGACATCAATAAAATACTACTATATAGAAAGCCACTTGTTATACAGAACTACAGACACATTCATCACTTTCAAAACTCCAGTTAGAAAACATCTTATCTCCCTGATCCACCCCAACAACTAACTACATGATAACCACCTGGTGGTTCACAATTACACTCACTCACCCACTGACTATAAACCCAGAAATACTAATCTTAATCTTAAAATAATAAATCCTAACTAGTCATAAGTTTGCCTATGATACTCCAATATAGACACTTTGTATTGTGCCAAAACAAAAACATTCACATTGCTAAACTCACAAATTATAATGTAGTCACTTAGCCTTAATACTATAATCTGTAAGGATTTAATGTTAAGAATTAATCTAAGTCTGCCCGAAATACCTAGCCGTGCTAGGTGTCCTAGTGGCCCCCTCTGTAATACCTAGCCATGCTAGGTGTCCTAGTGGCCCCCTCTGTAATACCTAGCCATGCTAGGTGTCCTAGTGGCCCCCTCTGTAATGCCTAGCCATGCTAGGTGTCCTAGCCATGCTAGGTGTCCTAGTGGCCCCCTCTGTAATACCTAGCCATGCTAGGTGTCCTAGTGGCCCCCTCTGTAATACCTAGCCATGCTAGGTGTCCTAGTGGCCCCCTCTGTAATTAGTATTTTATAACATGTAAACCACACAATACCCAAAACCTGTAAACCCCACATTGTAACCCTTATAGAGAATAAACTTATAGAGAATAAACTTATAGAGAATAAACTAGCTTGCGGGGAAGAATCCTGGTGACTGTTGGTCACTATGTATTACAGTGTCACTATGTATTACACAGTGTCACTATGTATTACACTGTGTCACTATGTATTACACAATGTCACTATGTATTACAGTGTCACTATTTATAACACTGTGTCACTATGTATTACACTGTGTCACTATGTATTACACAGTGTCACTATGTATCACTGTGTCACTATGTATTACACTGTGTCACTATGTATTACAGTGTCACTATGTATAACACTGTGTCACTATGTATTACACTCTGTCTCTATGTATTACACAGTGTCACTATGTATCAATGTGTCACTATGTATTACACTGTGTCACTATGTATTACACAGTTTCACTATGTATCACTGTGTCACTATGTATTACACTGTGTCACTATGTATTACAGTGTCACTATGTATAACACTGTGTCACTATGTATCACTGTCACTTTGTATTATACAGTGTCACTATGTATTACACAGTTTCACTATGTATCACTGTGTCACTATGTATTACACTGTGTCACTATGTATTACACAGTTTCACTATGTATCACTGTCACTATGTATTACACTGTGTCACTATGTATTACACAGTTTCACTATGTATCACTGTCACTATGTATTACACTGTGTCACTATGTATTACACAGTTTCACTATGTATCACTGTGTCACTATGTATTACACTGTGTCACTATGTATTACAGTGTCACTATGTATTACACAGTGTCACTATGTATCACTGTCAATTTGTATTACACAGTGTCACTATGTATTACAGTGTCACTATGTATTACACAGTGTCACTATGTATTGCACAGTGTCACTATGTATCATTGTCACTTTGTATTACACAGTGTCACTATGTATTACAGTGTCACTATGTATTACACAGTGTCACTATGTATTACAGTGTCTCTACGTATTACACAGTGTCACTATGTACTACAGTGTCACTATGTATTACACTGTGTCACTATGTATTACACAGTGTCACTATGTATCACTGTCACTTTGTATTACACAGTGTCACTATGTATTACACAGTTTCACTATGTATCACTGTGTCACTATGTATTACACTGTGTCACTATGTATTACACAGTTTCACTATGTATCACTGTCACTATGTATTACACTGTGTCACTATGTATTACACAGTTTCACTATGTATCACTGTCACTATGTATTACACTGTGTCACTATGTATTACACAGTTTCACTATGTATCACTGTGTCACTATGTATTACACTGTGTCACTATGTATTACAGTGTCACTATGTATTACACAGTGTCACTATGTATTACACAGTGTCACTATGTATTACAGTGTCACTATGTATTACACAGTGTCACTATGTATTACAGTGTCTCTACGTATTACACAGTGTCACTATGTATTACAGTGTCACTATGTATTACACTGTGTCACTATGTATTACACAGTGTCACTATGTATCACTGTCACTATGTATTACACTGTGTCACTATGTATTACAGTGTCACTATGTATAACACTGTGTCACTATGTATTACACTGTGTCACTATGTATTACACAGTGTCACTATGTATCACTGTGTCACTTTGTATTGCACAGTGCCACTATGTATTACACAGTGTCACTATGTATTACACATTGTCACTATGTACCACTGTCACTATGTATTACACAGTGTCACTATGTATTACACAGTGCCACTATGTATCACTGTCACTATGTATCACTGTCACTATGTATTACACAGTGTCACTATGTATCACTGTCACTATGTATTACACAGTGTCACTATGTATCTCTGTCACTATGTATTACACAGTGTCACTATGTATCATTGCCACTATGTATTACACAGTGTCACTATATATCTCTGTCACTATGTATTACACAGTGTCACTATGTATCATTGCCACTATGTATTACACAGTGTCACTATGTATCATTGCCACTATGTATTACACAGTGTCACTATGTATCACTGTCACTTTGTATTACACAGTGTCACTATGTATCACTGTCACTATGTATTACACAGTGTCGCTATGTATCACTGTCACTATGTATTACACAGTGTCACTATGTATCACTGTCATTATGTATTATACAGTGTCGCTATGTATCACTGTCACTATGTATTATACAGTGTCACTATGTATCACTGCCACTATGTATTACACAGTGTCACTATGTATCACTGTCACTATGTATTACACAGTGTCGCTATGTATCACTGTCACTATGTATTATACAGTGTCGCTATGTATCACTGTCACTATGTATTATACAGTGTCACTATGTATCACTGTCACTATGTATTATACAGTGTCGCTATGTATCACTGTCACTATGTATTACACAGTTTCACTATGTATCACTGCCACTATGTATTACACAGTGTCACTATGTATCACTGTCACTATGTATTACACAGTGTCGCTATGTATCACTGTCACTATGTATTATACAGTGTCGCTATGTATCACTGTCACTATGTATTACACGGTGTCACTATGTACGCCAAATGTCACTATGTATCGAACAGGCAGTGATATGTATCACTGTCACTATGCCCTATGCACTGTCACTATGCCCCAGGGTATTACACAGTGTCACTCATGGAACTCACGTGTTCATCAAGAACTGTATTACACAGTGAAGTATCACCCTACACAGTGTCAATGCACTGTCACTATGTATTACACAGTGTCACTATGTATCACTGTGTCACTATGTATTACACTGTGTCACTAAGTATGTATCACTGTCACTATGTATTACACAGTGTCACTATGTATCACTGTCACTATGTATTACACAGTGTCACTATGTATCACTGTCACTATGTATTACACAGTGTCACTATGTATCACTGTCACTATGTATTACACAGTGTCACTATGTCTCACTGTCACGATCTCTTACACACTGTGTCACTATGTATTACACTGTGTCACTATGTATTACACAGTGTCACTATGTATCACTGTCACTATGTATTACACAGTGTCAGTATGTATCACTGTCACTATGTATCACTGTCACTATGTATCACTGTCACTATGTATTACACAGTGTCACTATGTATCACTGTCACTATGTATTACACAGTGTCACTATGTATCTCTGTCACTATGTATTACAGTGTCACTATGTATCACTGTGTCACTATGTATTACACTGTGTCACTAAGTATTATACTGTCACTGTGTATTACAGTGTGTCACTATGTATTACACAGTGTCACTATGTATTACACTGTGTCATTATGTATTACACAGTGTCACTATGTATTACAGTGTCACTATGTACTTCCCTGTGTCACTATGTATTACAGTGTCACTATGTATAACACTGTGTCACTATGTATTACACTGTGTCACTATGTATTACACAGTGTCACTATGTATCACTGTGTCACTATGTATTACACAGTGTCACTATGTATTACAGTGTCACTATGCATTACACTGTGTCACTATGTATTACACGGTCACTATGTATCTCTGTCACTATGTATTACAGTGTCACTATGTATCACTGTCACTTTGTATTACACAGTGTCACTATGTATCACTGTCACTTTGTATTACACAGTGTCACTATGTATTTCACAATATCACTATGTATCTCTGTCACTATGTATTACAGTGTCACTATGTATTACACTGTGTCACTATGTATTACACTGTGTCACTATGTATTACACATTGTCACTATGTATGACTGTCACTGTATTACACAGTGTCACTATGTATCATTGTCACTATGTATTACAGTGTCACTATGTATTACACAGTGTCACTATGTATTACACTGTGTCACTATGTATTACACAATGTCACTATGTATTACAGTGTCACTATTTATAACACTGTGTCACTATGTATTACACTGTGTCACTATGTATTACACAGTGTCACTATGTATCACTGTGTCACTATGTATTACACTGTGTCACTATGTATTACAGTGTCACTATGTATAACACTGTGTCACTATGTATTACACTCTGTCTCTATGTATTACACAGTGTCACTATGTATCAATGTGTCACTATGTATTACACTGTGTCACTATGTATTACACAGTTTCACTATGTATCACTGTGTCACTATGTATTACACTGTGTCACTATGTATTACAGTGTCACTATGTATAACACTGTGTCACTATGTATCACTGTCACTTTGTATTATACAGTGTCACTATGTATTACACAGTTTCACTATGTATCACTGTGTCACTATGTATTACACTGTGTCACTATGTATTACACAGTTTCACTATGTATCACTGTCACTATGTATTACACTGTGTCACTATGTATTACACAGTTTCACTATGTATCACTGTCACTATGTATTACACTGTGTCACTATGTATTACACAGTTTCACTATGTATCACTGTGTCACTATGTATTACACTGTGTCACTATGTATTACAGTGTCACTATGTATTACACAGTGTCACTATGTATCACTGTCAATTTGTATTACACAGTGTCACTATGTATTACAGTGTCACTATGTATTACACAGTGTCACTATGTATTGCACAGTGTCACTATGTATCATTGTCACTTTGTATAACACAGTGTCACTATGTATTACACAGTGTCACTATGTATTACACAGTGTCACTATGTATTACACTACGTATTACACAGTGTCACTATGTACTACAGTGTCACTATGTATTACACTGTGTCACTATGTATTACACAGTGTCACTATGTATCACTGTCACTTTGTATTACACAGTGTCACTATGTATTACACAGTGTCACTATGTATCACTGTCACTATGTATTACACTGTGTCACTATGTATTACAGAGTCACTATGTATAACACTGTGTCACTATGTATTACACTGTGTCACTATGTATTACACAGTGTCACTATGTATCACTGTGTCACTTTGTATTGCACAGTGCCACTATGTATTACACAGTGTCACTATGTATTACACATTGTCACTATGTACCACTGTCACTATGTATTACACAGTGTCACTATGTATTACACAGTGCCACTATGTATCACTGTCACTATGTATCACTGTCACTATGTATTACACAGTGTCACTATGTATCACTGTCACTATGTATTACACAGTGTCACTATGTATCTCTGTCACTATGTATTACACAGTGTCACTATGTATCATTGTATTACACAGTGTCACTATATATCTCTGTCACTATGTATTACACAGTGTCACTATGTATATCTCTGTCACTATGTATTACACAGTGTCACTATGTATCACTGTCACTATGTATTACACAGTGTCACTATGTATCACTGTCACTATGTATTACACAGTGTCGCTATGTGTCACTATGTATTACACTGTCACTATGTATTACACAGTGTCGCTATGTATCACTGTCACTATGTATTACACAGTGTCGCTATGTATCACTGTCACTATGTATTACACAGTGTCGCTATGTATCACTGTCACTATGTATTACACAGTGTCACTATGTATCACTGTCACTATGTATTACACAGTGTCGCTATGTATCACTGCCACTATGTATTACACAGTGTCACTATGTATCACTGTATCACCACTATGTATTACACAGTGTCACTATGTATCACTGTCACTATGTATTACACAGTGTCGCTATGTATCACTGTCACTATGTATTAGACAGTGTCACTATGTATCACTGTCACTATGTATTACACAGTGTCACTATGTATCACTGTCACTATGTATTACACAGTGTCACTATGTATCACTGTCACTATGTATTACACAGTGTCACTATGTATCACTGCCACTATGTATTACACAGTGTCACTATGTATCACTGTCACTATGTATTACACAGTGTCGCTATGTATCACTGTCACTATGTATTACACAGTGTCACTATGTATCACTGTCACTATGTATTACACAGTGTCACTATGTATCACTGTCACTATGTATTACACAGTGTCACTATGTATCACTGTCACTATGTATTACACAGTGTCACTATGTATCACTGTCACTATGTATTACACAGTGTCACTATGTATCACTGTCACTATGTATTACACAGTGTCACTATGTATCACTGTCACTATGTATTACACAGTGTCACTATGTATCACTGTCACTATGTATTACACAGTGTCACTATGTATCACTGTCACTATGTATTACACAGTGTCACTATGTATCACTGTCACTATGTATTACACAGTGTCACTATGTATCACTGTCACTATGTATTACACAGTGTCACTATGTATCACTGTCACTATGTATTACACAGTGTCACTATGTATCACTGTCACTATGTATTACACAGTGTCACTATGTATCACTGTCACTATGTATTACACAGTGTCACTATGTATCACTGTCACTATGTATTACACAGTGTCACTATGTATCACTGTCACTATGTATTACACAGTGTCACTATGTATCACTGTCACTATGTATTACACAGTGTCACTATGTATCACTGTCACTATGTATTACACAGTGTCACTATGTATCACTGTCACTATGTATTACACAGTGTCACTATGTATCACTGTCACTATGTATTACACAGTGTCACTATGTATCACTGTCACTATGTATTACACAGTGTCACTATGTATCACTGTCACTATGTATTACACAGTGTCACTATGTATCACTGTCACTATGTATTACACAGTGTCACTATGTATCACTGTCACTATGTATTACACAGTGTCACTATGTATCACTGTCACTATGTATTACACAGTGTCACTATGTATCACTGTCACTATGTATTACACAGTGTCACTATGTATTACACTGTATTACTATGTATTACAGTGTCACTATGTATTACACAGTGTCACTATGTATTACACAGTGTCACTATGTATCACTGTCACTATGTATCACTGTCACTATGTATCACTGTCACTATGTATTACACAGTGTCACTATGTATCACTGTCACTATGTATTACACAGTGTCACTATGTATTACACAGTGTCACTATGTATCACTGTCACTATGTATTACACAGTGTCACTATGTATCACTGTCACTATGTATCACTGTCACTATGTATCACTGTCACTATGTATTACACTCTGACATCAGG
>NW_027197848.1:0-53774 GCF_038502225.1 Cherax quadricarinatus
TGTTTCATTATAAGATCCCTGATATCTGTGTTCAAAGTCCATTATATCTTGGTGGAAGTGCTCCCCTTGCTCCTCTGAGTATGCTCCCATATTCTCCTTGAAATTGTCAAGATGAGCATCAAGGATATGGACCTTAAGGGGCATCATATAGCCCATCTGACCATAGCTTTTCTCCAAGGTCTCAACAAGTTCCACATACTGTCAGCCTTGTTGATGCCCAGAAAGCCCTGCACTACAGGCTTCTTTTTCCTTCTCTCTGAGCTTCTTTGGAAATTGAGCAGTCCATGATTTTCCTGACTTGTGGTCCAGTGAAGATGCCAGCCTTCACCTTTGCCTCTGATATTTTGGGAATGAAGTCTTGAAGACACTTGAAGACGGCAGACACTTTGTCAAGAGTTGTAACAAACTGTTTCATTAGCCCTAGTCTGATGTGTAATGGAGGGAACAGAACCTTTTGAGGATCCACTAATGGCTTATGTTTGATATTATGTCCTACTGAGAACTCAATCTTTTGAGGGCAGTGCTTCCTCTGGTAATGTGCTGCACTGTCTCTACTATCCCAATGGCAGAGATAACAGGGAAGCTTGGTAAAACCTCCTTGGAGTCCCATCAAAAATACCACCATTTTGAAGTCTCCAGTAACCTCCCAACAATACTTATCATAGTTCAAAGCTTCCAGTAGAAGTATGAGACTGTTGTAGTCCTCCTAAAGATGCACTGAATGAGCCAAGGGAAGAGATGGATACGTGTTCCCAATGTGCTTCTGAAAGAGCTGTCAATGAAGAATCTTCACACAACTGGGTTGCATGCAATTCCAATTGCATCAAACAGGCCTGATACATCATTACAGTAGCACAAACTGTCTTCATTATTTAAGAAGCTTCAGAAATGTTGGTGACATTTTCTTTAGCTTGTCACTTGCACACTTTCATCCACCAAGTCCCACTCCTTGAACTTTGATGTCAAAAGTCCAGCATTTGACTTTGTCAAACCAAGATCTCTGATAAGGTCATTAAGGTCTGTTAGATTTGGGTAGTAAGGTTTAGTAATTGCCAAAGCGGCTGTAGGGCTTCCACGGCAGAGTGGCTTCTCAAAGGGTGCCGCCTTTTCACACCTAGGTGTGAAATTTCGCACCTATCTGATAATGACCCTTCCAGTCCCATGCAGCGCGCCCACCCGCTCCCACCTGAACACGCTCCCTCCTGCGCCCACCCGCGCCCGCACCCTCAGGCGCCCAGCCGCGCCTGCGTCTTCTGCAGCACCCGCCAGATCGCTCCTGCTCCCCGAATTTTTTCCGATTTTTTTCGATTTTTTTTTTAATTTCTTGTGCTCGCCATTTCCTTGGATCAAGTTTTTGGGTTTCCCCCTATGGGTACCCCTCCCACTTCCATCTCCCCATACCCTCTATGTCCAAGTATTTCTCCTCCACCTCCTTGGATCAACAAATCTCTCTCTCCCGCACATCATCACCATCTATGTCCAAATATTCCTGCTCTACTTCCTTGGATCAACTTTTTCTCGATATTAATGATACAAAGATTTGAGCTACTCCCCATCTCCTTGGATCAACACCTCCCACCACCCACTTCCACCATCTATGTCAAAATATTTCTGCTCCATCTCCTTGGATCAAGACCTCCTTCTCCCTCACCCCCCACCCTCTATATCCAAATATTCCTGCTCTACTTCCTTGGATCAAGACCACCCTCTCCATCCCACCCCATCCCAAAATCCCTGATTCACCTCCTAGGATCAAGATCACCCTCCTTGGATTAACTTTTCTCGATATCAATAATACAAAGATTTTCCCTCCACTTCCTTGGATCAAATTTTTGTGTCCTCCCTATGCAGGTCTAAACAAGTAACTTCCTGGCATGCATGACGTCACCCCACCTGTGTTTACTCAGCGGTCAGTGACGTCACGTGATGACCTCACACACACACAAGCCAACAGGTAGAATCAGGTCTGCCACCATTAACCAGGGACAACAATAATCCCACAAACTTATAACCTTTTTTTTCAGCATCTCTAGTTCAACAATATCCACAACCCACATCATTTTCCATTTCACAATTTTTCCCCTTTCGATACAATTTTTTACATAAATGACACTAATACACATTTTCACTCTTAACCAGGATAACCCAAATAATTCCTCATTTTCGTTAATACCCACAACAATCCACATTTTTTTTTACAAAATACAACAAAAGATTCACTCTCCTCAAGTCTAGACATCTGCCCAGAACTGACTGCTTGGCGAGTCTTATCTGATTTACCTTCAGATTAAAATCTCAGGTCAGACCCACCAAGTAACTCTTCTCTCTCTACCTGAACACCAACACTCATTTCTACCATAGAGAGAATTTAAGGCTAGATATATGCTTACTCAATCCATTCTTTTAAAAATACCTTATTCACACAATACCTTTAATTTCAGTAAAATTCCCATATTTCATTAAAATTCTAATACAATCTCCCAACATCTTCTTACCTCCTCTTCTCCACACCCACCCAAACATCTTACCTCTTCACACCACCCACCCATCTCCCAACACTTCACTCTCCCACCAACATCTCACAACAAGACACAATTTTCACTAATAACCCACAATTTTTCTCGTTTTAACTATTTCATCAGAAAAAGTCACCACAACACTTACAACTTATAACCACCTTTAGATAAATTCACTAGACACAGTTTTACATATTACGAAGTTAACACACACACACACACACACACACACACACACACACACACGCACACGCACACGCACACGCACACGCACACACACACACACACGCACACACATACTTTTTCTCAATAACTGTTAAGAAATATTTTCTCATCAACATCCTTTACCACACTACAGAACAACCCCAGATTACTTTGAACAACACCAAAACACTCTCATACATCATTTGAAGACCACCAAATCACCACTGAATACTCCCAGAACACCTTCATAAATACTCTTGCACGTCATTTGAGTACTCCCAAATACACCACTGAATACTACCAAAACACCACCAAAATCACCATAAACTAAGATCAACATCACCAACTAACACCCATTTTCACACAAATCCCCTCAAATCACTATAACCAAGACGATTACCAACTTCTATGATTACGCTCACCTCCAACTAAGATATAACATTAGCGCAAAAAACATGAACACAAACCTAACACACAAACACAACAGAATCACCTCTTTTTCGGCATCTCTAGTTCGACAACAGCACCCACGACACACAACACCCACATCCCACAACACCCACATCCCACAACACCCACAACCCACAACCCATAACTTATAACCTCTTTTCGGCATCTCTAGTTCGACAATAACACCCACAACACCCACAACGCCCCACAACCCACAACAACAACCCACAACTTATAACCTCTCTTTTGGTATCTCTAGTTCGACAATAATACCCACAACCCTCATCACTTACCATTTTATTCGCAATTTTTCCTCTTTCGATACAAATTTTTCCCTTTTTTTTTTACTAAATCTTAAATGTAATGCACATTCTTCCCTACACTCACTAAAATTCCAATAAAATCCTCTCCATACCCATCTCCTTGTATCCACATAAATTAATATTATACTCACAACAACTAATCATCTCACTACCCAACTACTGCGGCATGTTTCTACAACCTCCAAGTCCCAGGTATTGGGGATTCACCCTCCATTCTTTTCCAATGTATAATAACTTTTCACTTCTATTATTTCTTTTAAAATATTCGCACATTACCTTTATTTTCAGTAAAATGCCCCATATTTCATTAAATTTCTAATACAACCCTCCCCATACCCCTCTCCATTTCACCCACATTTCTTCACATCCACTCACCCATCTCCCAACACACCTCTTCAGAACACACACACAAAAATCACATTTCACATCCAGATATCCATCTCATCACCCATCTGAAATCCACTAAAATCACTGTAACCAAGATATTCACCAAATTCCATGACCACCTAACATACACAGACATCACACTTTACTTTGAACACCTTCAAAACACTCTCATACATCATCATTTGAAGACCACCTTTTCTCAATGTCTCTTAAGAAATATTCTCACAACAACAACGTTTATCACATCACTACAGAACAGCCCTAGATTGCTTTGAACACAATCAAAACACTCTCATAAATCATTTGAATACTTACAGAAACACATTTGAACATTTCCAGACAACACTGAAACACTTCCAAATTACATTAGAACATTTCGAAGACATCATTGGAACACTTCCAAAATATCATTTTGAATACTCCCAAATAAGATTTGTCATCTCTAATTCATCTACACTTACACATTTCATTAACCGAAATTACAACTCATCCACCAAACTACTCCCTCAGTCTTTACAACATTATCACAAAAACTAACTCATACACTTATGTCATGAGACATTTTACCAAAACTACACACACACACACACACACACACACACCACACTTCACTTTGAACAACACCTAAAACACCATCAATTACCTTTGAATACTCCAAAAACATCATTTGAACACATTCAAAAACATCATCAAACTCCTTTGAATACTCCCAAAACACCTCTGAATACTACCAAAACAGCACTGAATACTGCCCAAACACCACTAAAAATCACCAGAAACTAAGATCAACACCACCTCCTATCACCCATTTTATAGAAATCCCTTCAAATCACTATAACCAAGACGATCCCACTCACCTCAGACTATTAAATAACATGAGCGCAAAAAAAAAAAAACATTCTCATAAATCATTTGAATAGTCTCAAACACCTTTGAACATTTCCAAACAACACTGAAAAACTTACATCAGGATCACCACCAACTGAAAACATATCATGTTCACACACACAAAAAAACTAAGACATCCATCAACTAACATCCATGATCACTCACCTCAAAACCACCAAGTTCGCAGAAAACACTCATTTTTTTATAAACATTCACACATAATTCACATTCACCAACTCCTTACAATATTTGCCAATATCTAATACACTCCTCTCACTACCACCAACACATACCGGCACAGATAGGGACACCTCCCATGACGTCACACTCCAACCTGTGTTTATTTGGTGATCAGTGACGTCACACCCAAACACCTTTTTTCAACCTGTTATAACTCCAATATCTAAGATCACCACATTCAAGACGTTTACCAAATTCTATAATCCCACCACTAAGATCACTAAAACATCACACATTTTGTGCACATTCCCTTAAAACATCATAACCAAGATCACTAAAAACTAAGGTCGCTTACGTCAAGATCACTAAAACTATTTATACTTTTACTAAGATCATATAACATTTTGTCTTCTCTAACTCACCCACGAATTTGCATTCTCATTCACACTTACACATTTCATTAACCGATATTACATCTCATCCACCAAACTCCTCCCTCATTCTCCAGACTTTACAACATTAACACAAAAATAAACTAACTCATACACTTATGACACGAAACATTACCATAACTAACACACAGACTAACTTTGAACCAACTTTGAACAACACCAAAACACCACTGAACATCTTCAAAAATACTCTGCACATCATTTGAACACCTTCAAAAACACCATCAAACACCTTCGAATACTCCCAAAACACTACTGATTACTACCAAATCACCACTAAATACTGCCAAAACACCGTCAAAATCACCAGAAACTAAGATCAGCATCACCAGCTAACACCCATTTTATAGAAATCCCCTCAAATCACTATAACCAAGAACTCCCTCCCCATGGGCGCAAAAAACATGAACACAAACCTAATACACTAATTTAAAAAGTGTATGTGAATTGATAAGATATTCTTTAAGGGGTATAATACTAACCCATCAGAGTCACATAGATATAATAGGTATATAAGTACATGACTCTGAATTGGTAGTAATTATACAAGTTGCATTTTTTTTTTTTTTATTTATTTATTTTTTTTTTTTTTTCGCGATTGCACAACGGATATTTATACGACAAGAAAGGCAATAATTTTCTGGCCAGTTTATAAGTTCGTGACAATAGCTTCTTAATGGTGGTGTCCAACAATAGTCAATAGCATAATTTTACATTAGAAAGTTATTTAAGATGTCTCCCTAATTGGGGGCGATGATTTTCTCAGTATACATAGAAGGGTTCTGGTGGTATCCAATCTTCTTCATCAGGTAAGTTGCTCAAAATCATGGGTCGAGGGTAATCATCTTTATGAATAAAACGACGAACCCTCTGTGGGAGAGTCATTCTTTGAGTCCTGTGAGGCGGAGTATTGATGGTGTAATCGGTGGTATTTATCACTTGTATAGGATGTTCTCTATCTGGCATGTATAGTTCTTGCATTGTATAAAGTTGTTTCTTTTTTAGGGTGTCAAGGCGTACATTTATGGCAGTAATATCTTGTTGTGTGTGTAAATCTGCCATTTTAACTCTGTCTCTCCTCCTGGTATCGGTAATAAAGCGAAGAGCTCTATTCTGGACCCTTTGTAACCGTAGCATGTTGGTCTTTGTTGTTAATGACATTGGGACACAAGGGTATTCGAGTATAGGTCTTATTATCATTTTATACAGATGTTTTTTGACATGTTGAGGGGCTTGATTGAATCGAAAGAGTCTGCTAAGACCGGCTTTGGCTGTGTTGATCTTTTTAGTTACATGAGATGTTGAGTGGAGCAGCCTGTCTATTTCATATCCCAAGATCTTGTTAGGGTTTCTAATGGCTACAGGTGTACCTCTGATGGAGATACCCCCTTTATCTTCGATGGTTGATGCAAAACATCCTATCGTGCTAACAAGGACCTTGTCAGGATTAGTCGTAATTCTCCATTTCTTCTCCCAATTAGATGTTCGACGAAGTTCAATATTCATTTTTTCTATGACTCTCTCATACTTGTATTTTCCTGTTACTGGAGTTGATGAGACGACATGAATAACATCATCTGCAAACTGTGTCACAATTGTGTCATTAAACTCTGGTTGAGGAAGGTCATTCACATAAATGTTAAACAGAAGTGGACTGAGACAAGAACCTTGTGGGACACCAGCCGTCGGTATAAAAGGTTCTGTCGACTTGCCATGAAAGGTGGGAATGATTTTTCTTTGAGTTAAGAAATTATAAATTACTCTGAGAAAAGTCCAGTTATGGTCTGGTAGGTCAATGAGTTTGTATATAAGGCCATCATGCCATAAGCTATCAAAAGCTTTATGAACATCTCTGGTGGCAATTAAGGCAAGATTGCCCTGCTGTTTTAGACTTGCTACAGTGTCAAAAATAACATTTATTGCATGATTGGTACCTCTATGTGTTCTAAAGCCAAATTGTTTTTCAGTAAACAAGTGATTAAACTCCATATAGTAATTCAATCTGTTGGAAATGACTTTCTCAAGAACTTTTCCAGTGACTTCAAGTAAAGATATAGGTCTATAGTTCCCAGGTTGGTGGATGTCTTTATTGGGCTTAGCAAGAAAGATCATCCTAGCAGTCTTAAAAACAACTGGAAAATGTCCTGAGGCCAAGATGGCATTAAAGATATTTACCAAGGACTGTTTGCAATTTCTAGGTAGGTACTTTATTTGTTTCATTGTTATTCCAGAGAGGCCAGGGGCTCTATTTCTCATTCTTCCAATAACCTGACTTATCTCTAGTAATGTAATAGGTCTAGTAAGCGGGTGGGTATCTTCAAGAGTTGAAGTATCGATGGTAGGTAGTGGTTGTAGATCATCCAAGTTCTCATCTCTCCATTCATTTACTAACTGATAATGATTATTATTAAATTGACGACTGTTATTGTGAGAGAGAATTTTCTCCCATACATCACCCATCAAATTAGCCTGGTCCTGTGGATCGTCAAGTTTAATTTCAACATCTTCATCATCCTCATCAGTGAAGGTATGAACTAGGTAGTTAGGAGCCTTGTGCTTTGCCCCTAAAAGTTGTCGGATCTTACTCCAAAATTTTGCTGGTTCACGTTTATATTGATTAGCTTGAAGAACTAGAAATTTCCATATGTCTCGTTTGTGTTGACTAATCATGTTAATTAATTCGTGCCTTAATCGGTGCAGTGTAGCTGCTGGTGGTTGTCGCGTTTGAAGATGCCTTCGACATTCTGCTTGATAATTTCTTAAAGTGTCTCTAATTTCTCTAGTAGGTTTATATTGTTGGTATATCTTTGTGGAAGCTAATTGGCAAGTTGCATTGGTAGCTTCAATTATTCGATTGTGCAGGGACCTGATTGCATCATCAATTGCACTGGAAGGTAGATTTTCCAAAGACACAATTTCATCCTCACCCAGATATGCCCTGAAGGGGTCAAATCCTAGGGTGTTAAGATTGGGTTTAGGAGTTACAGGTATTCTAAATGGAGAAGTTTGTAGTTGTATTATAACAGGGATATGGTCAGATCCTACATTTCCACCAGGAGATATACGACAGTGAAAGATGTCACAGTCTCTGTTTGTCAGTACTATATCTGGTGTTCCTGGATGAGGTCCAATGTACGATTTGAAGAATGGGCCTTGAAATGACAAGTTTCTAGCTGTCATGATATTAAAGAGTTGTTTTCCTTTTAAGTCACCCAGTGGAATACCAGCTCCACAGTTGAAGAGGGCAGGGTGATGAGCATTAAAATCTCCAGCTAGAATTGTTGGAATATTTCTGCTTAATATCCTATGTAGAGGAATTGACTCTATATATGGCTGTCTCGGGGGAAAATATCCAGTTCCTATCACTAGTTGTCCATGCGACGTTGTTAGTTCTATTGCAAGAATGTTATCTTCATCCACATGAATATTTTTAAATGTATATCCTAATTTAACCAAGATGGCTACACCACTAAAGGGTCCTCTCGATTTCTCCACAGTACAGTATCCACGTAATTTAATATGTTGATCAACTCTTGCAGCTGTCTCGTTCAAAAGTATAACATCGGGATTGTAGTTATGTAGTTCAACCTCAAGAAGGTAACGGTTATTAAAGAAATGTTGAACATTAAGTTGGAAAATTGTAATCCCCATTATTTCTTTTTCTTCGCTCGTACACTGCGTTCTGAACGCCTGCAAGTAATGTCATGTGTTGTATCTACACTATCCCTGCTGGACTCGTCAAGGGGAGGAGGGAACTTTTGCGTGGATGCTTGTGTATTAAAAATGCCATCATCTTCACTAGAGGCAGTAATATTAACAGACTCATTAGAATCGTTAGAGTCGTTAGAGTCATCATCATAAAACTGAGGTATGCTATTCTCAGTTTCAGGAAGCAGAGGCTCGTGAGAGTTAATGGGAGACTGTGTAGGCTCCAAGGGAATATTAGATAGGCAAGGTGAGTTACCTTGGGAAAGTTCCTGTTCAACAGGATCAGCTACAATAGCGGGAGAGTAGGCACCACTTTCTGGGGCATTGTTATGTTCAGGTGTTGACTTATCGGGTTGAGAGGAGTTGACAACCTGGGTTTGCGAGGAGGGCGATCCCTGGGCCAGGGATGACTTAGGCTTATTTTTAGATGTAGAGTATGGTACATACTTCTTGTTATGAGAAGGCTGGGTCATAATAGCCTTCACATTTTCAGGGATAGTGATGGGAGTGATCCCATTAGCCATTAACAGATCATTTAAAACCTGAGAGCAGAGTTGAATGTCACCACCTGCTGTGTCTTTGGCCACCAAGTACATTAGTTGTGCTCTCGTTATATCCCCGTCTGTGGATACCTGAGACATATGAGATGCGACTGAACCTTGTTGTTGTGTCTGTTGTAAGTGAGGGTTAGATTGGGGCGCTCCAAGAGGGGCAGAATTCCAAACATTGGAACCATTGGTAGAGACCTGAGGAGTCCCACTTGATCCAGGCAGAGCTGGGAAGGAAGTTTGGGACATGGTTGGCGGTGCCTGGGGAGTGGTCTTCTTAGAAGTGGATAGTTTCTTGGCGTCAAGAATTTTCTGCATTTCCTTTTTTCTTTCAGGACAAATAGCAGAAACAGCATGATGTTTTCCATTACAGAGGACACATTTAGGTGTATTTTTATTGGTACAATCACGATACGAATGTTGGCCAGAGCAAATGCTACAAATTTGCCCTTGTGTACTGCATTTGTTGTTGTTATGACCAAAGGCATAACACTTGAAACATTGTGTCACACTGACAAAGCGTTCCATAGAAATTTGGTCAGATGTACATCTGGTGCTAAAACATTTGAAGCCATTTTGACACACAAGTTTGGCCTCCTCAGGTGTCTCGAGTATTAATTTTAAAGTTACCTTATTGTTGTTGGGATTCGAGAATTTATGTGCTTCTACAGCCCTAAGGTCAGAATTCTCGGTATTAATGTTATCAACAATTTCATTAACAGTGCTGTGTTTCATAAAACTGTTGATTCTGGCCACAAACACAGTCCTCTGAGCTTGATAGCTGTCAGGTGCAACTGGGATAACACCAGAAGTCTTCAGTTTATCCAAGACATCATGCTTTAGTAGTTGAAGTAACTCTTCTTCCGAAGAGAGGAGAAGTACTGCTCCAGCGTGGGTTTGAAAAACATCCACTGGAGCAACAGTTGAGTTGGAGCAAATACATTTGAGAATGTCTTTCATGGACATTTGATTTCCATCAATGCGTAATCTTACACGAATCCTCGCCATGATGCCTGGGAAGGTGCATCTGGCAGAGGAGTTGCTTAACAAAAAGGTATCTTTCCTTAATGTTAGCCTAACATCCTATTTCAGCTGACTTATGAAGGTCAGCCCCTAAGATAGCCTACCCTCGAGTAGTGAGGGGAAAGGGCCCAAGGCAAAGATCGGCTGGATTTTAAAAAACCACACGGGCTACCAGATGGTCAAAATGCCTTGTGTTAACTCGCCAAAGCGAAGTTGCCGAAAAAGAAGAAGATAGGACAGTCAGAAGGATAGCAATGTATGTAGTGTGTTAAGTGTGTGGGCCAGTGTTGATGTATGGGTGAGGGGAGGATGGGGAAGGATGGGGGGATGGGGATGAGAGGGGTGAACAAGCAAGCAAGTCACCGCCTTACCCTCTTGATGGGATGGGGCTCGAAGTGACTGCAAGCAAGTCTCCTCTCAGCTCTGGTGAAGAACTACTCAGGATAACCCAAGTAAATTCTCGAGCAACAGTGTTCAGAGTTGCTCAGCTGAAGAGCAGGAACGACGACGTCTTCTCTCCACGGTGGCTGGGCTGCAACTCAGGAGACTGAGGGAGTAGTATGGCGGATGAGTTGTAATTTCAGTTAATGAAATGTGTAAGTGTAGATAAATTAGAGATGTCAAATCATATTTGGGAGTATTCAAAATTATATTTTGGAAGTGTTTCAGTGTTGTTTGGAAATGCTCAAAGGTGTTTTTGTGAGAATTCAAATGATTTATGAGAGTGCTCCAAGTAATCTGGGGGTTGTTCTGTAGTGAGATGATAAAGGTTGTCGATGAGAGAATATTTCTTAAAAGATATTGAGAAAAGGTGGTCTCAAATGATGATGTATTAGAGTGTTTTGAAGGTGTTCAGAGTAAAGCGTGGTGTCTGTGTGTGTTAGGTGGTCGTAGAATTTTGTGAATATCTTGGTTACAGTGATTTTAGTGGATTTGAGACGGGTGATGAGATGCATTTGTGGATGTGAAATGTGATTTGTGTGTGTGTTCTGAAGAGGTGTGATGGGAGGTGGGTGAGTGGATGTTAAGAAATGTGGGTGAGATGGAGAGGGGTATAGGGAGGGTTGTATTAGAAATTTAATGAAATATGGGGGATTTTACTGAAAATAAAGGTAATGTGTGAATATTTTAAAAGAATTTATAGAAGTGAAAAGTAGTAGTTAGGTAGTGATTAGTTGTTGTGAGTATACTATTAATCTATGTGGATACAATGAGATGGGTATGGGGAGGATTTTATTAGAATTTTAGTAATGTAGGGAGAAATGTGCATTACATTTAAGATTCAGTAAAAAGAAGGGGAACAATTTGTATCGAAAGAGGAAAAAATGTGAATAAAATGGTAAGTGATGAGGGTTGTGGGTATTGTTGTCGAACTAGAGATACCAAAAAAGTTGTTATAAGTGGGTTGTTGTTGTGGGTGTTGTGGGTTGTGGGTGTTGTTGTCGAACTAAAGTTGCCGAAAAGTGGTTATAAGTTGTGGGTAGTTGTGGGTGTTGTGGGTTGTGGGTGATGTGGGTTGTGGGTGTTGTGGGAAGTGGGTGTTGTGGGTTGTGGGCGTTGTTGTCGAACTAGAGATGCCGAAAAAGAGGTGATTCTGTTGTAAGTGTTTGTGTGTGTTTGGTTTGTGTTCATGTTTTTTGCGCTCATGTTTTATCTTAGTTGGAGGTGAGTATAATCATAGAAATTGGTAATCGTCTTGGTTATAGTGATTTGAGGGGATTTGTGTGAAAATGTGTGAAAATGGTGATTTTGGTTGTGTTTTGACTGTATTCAGTGATGTTTTAGTAGTATTCAGTGGTGTATTTGGGAGTACTCAAATAGTGATTTGAGGCTATTCAAAGGTGTTTTTGAATTTGTTCAAATGATGTGCAAGCGTATTTATGAAGGTGTTCTGGGAGTATTCAGTGGTGATTTGGTGGTGTTCGAATGATGTTTTTGGAGTATTCAGTGGTGATTTGGCGGTCTTCAAATGATGTATGAGAGTGTTTTTGTGTTGTTCAAAGTAAAGTGTGGTGTGTGTGTTAGTCTTGGTAATAACTCATGAGTGTATGAGTTAGTTTTTGTGCTAATGTTGTAAAAATCTGGAGAATGAGGGAGTAGTATGGCAGATGAGTTGTAATTATGTGAAATATGTAAGTGTCGATGAGTTAGAGATGTCAAATCTTATTTGGGAGTATTCAAAATGTTGACTTGGAAATGTTCCAATGTAATTTGGAAATGTTTCGGTTTTGTTTGGAAATGTTCAAAGGTGTTTTTTGTGAGTATTCAAATGTTGTATGAGAGTGTTTTGATTGTGTTCGAAGTAATCTGGGGGTTGATTTGTAGTGAGATGATAAAGGTTGTTCATGATAGAATATATTTCTTAAGAGATATTGAGAAAAGTATGTGTGTGTGTGTGTGTGTGTGTGTGTGTGTACTGACCTATTTGTTTGTGGTTGCAGGTTTCGAGTCTTAGCTCCTGGCCCCGCCTCTTCACCGGTTGCTACTGGGCCCTCTCTCTCCCCGCTCCATGAGCTTTATCAAACCTCGTCTTAAAACTGTGTATGGTTCCTGCCTGCACTACGTCATTTTCTAGGCTATTCCACTGCCTTACAACTCTATGACTGAAAAAATACTTCCTAATATCTCTCTGACTCATTTGTGTCTTCAACTTCCAATTGTGGCCTCTTGTTTCTGTGTCCCCTCCTTGGAACATCCTGTCTTTGTCCACCTTGTCTATTCCACGCAGTATTTTATATGTCGTTATCATGTCTCCCCTGACCCTCCTGTCCTCCAGTGTCGTCAGGCCGATTTCCCTTAATCTTTCTTCATAGGACATTCCCCTTAGCTCTGGAACTAACCTTGTGGCAAAACTTTGTACTTTCTCTAGTTTCTTGACGTGCTTTATCAAGTGCGGTTTCCAAACAGGTGCTGCATACTCCAGTATGGGCCTGACATACACGGTGTACAGTGTCTTGAACGATTCCTTACTAAGGTATCGGAATGCTGCTCTCAGGTTTGCCAGGCGCCCATATGCTGCAGCAGTTATTTGATTGATGTGTGCTTACGGAGACATGCTCGGTGTTATACTCACCCCAAGTTCTTTCTCCTTGAGTGAGGTTTGCAGTCTTTGGCCACCTAGCCTATACTCTGTCTGTGGTCTTCTGTGCCCTTCCCCTATCTTCATGACTTTGCATTTGGCAGGATTAAATTCGAGAAGCCATTTGCTGGACCAGGTGTCCAGTCTGTCCAGGTCTCTTTGAAGTCCTGCCTGGTCCTCATCAGATTTAATTCTCCTCATTAACTTCACATCATCTGCAAACAGGGACACTTCTGAGTCTAACCCTTCCATCATGTCATTCACATATACCAAAAATAGCACTGGTCCTAGGACCGACCCCTGTGGGACCCCGCTCGTCACAGGTGCCCACTGTGATACATCATTACGTACCATGACTCGTTGTTGCCTCCCTGTCAGGTATTCTCTGATCTATTGCAGTGCCCTTCCTGTTATATGCGCCTGATGCTCTAGCTTCTGCACTAATCTCTTGTGAGGAACTGTGTCAAAGGCCTTCTTGCAGTCCAAGAAGATGCAATCAACCCACCCCTCTCTCTCGTCTTACTTCTGTTATTTTATCATAAAACTCCAGAAGGTTTGTGACACAGGATTTGCCTTCCGTGAATCCGTACTGGTTGGCATTTATATTCTAGTTCCGTTCCAGGTGCTCCACCACTCTCTTCCTGATAATCTTCTCCATAATTTTGCTTACTATACACGTCAATGACACAGGTCTATAGTTTGGTGCCTCTTTTCTGTCTCCTTTTTTAAAAATGAGAACTACATTTGCCGTCTTCCATACCTCAGGTAGTTGCCCAATTTCCAGGGACGTGTTGAAGATTGTGGTAAGTGACACGCACAACATATCTGCTCCCTCTCTAAGAACCCACGGGGAGATGTTGTCCGGTCCCATTGCCTTTGAGGTATCGATGTTCCTTAGCAGTTTCTTCACCTCCTCCTCATCTGTATGTATGTCGTCCAACACTTGTTGGTGTATTCCTTGCTGGTGTCCCCATCTGGTCTGTCCCCCCAGAGTCCTTCCTGTCTCTACTGTAAATACTTCCTTAAATCTCGTGTTGAGCTCCTCACATACCTCTTGATCGTTTCTTGTGAGTTCTCCACCTTCTTTCCTCAGCCTTATCACCTGGTCCTTGACTGTTGTCTTCCTCCTAATGTGGCTATACAGCAGTTTCGGGTCAGATTTGACTTTCGATGCTATGTCGTTTTCATACTGTCGCTGGGCCTCCCTCCTTATCTGTGCATACTCGTTTCTGGCTCTTCTACTAATCTCCTTGTTTTCCTGGGTCCTATGCCTCCTGTACCTTTTCCATTCTCTGTTGCACTTAGTTTTTGCCTCCCTACACCTTCGGGTAAACCAAGGACTCGTTTTGGTCTTCCTATTATTTCTGTTTCCCTTGGAAACAAAACTTTCCTCTGCCTCCTTGCACTTTGTTGCCACATATTCCATCATCTCGTTTACTGACTTTCCTACCATTTCTCTGTCCCACTGAACCTCCTGCAGGAAGTTTCTCATACCTGTGTAGTCCCCCCTTTTATAGTTTGGCCTGTCCCCTTCAGTTCCTGTTACCTTCTCCACTTGTAACTCAACTATATAATCAAAACTCAGAACCACGTGATCGCTAGCTCCAAGGGGCCTCTCGTAAGTGATGTCCGCAATGTCTGAACTGCTCAGGGTGAACACAAGATCCAATCTTGCTGGCTCATCCTCCCCTCTCTCTCTGGTTGTGTCCCTGACATGTTGATGCATGAGGTTTTCAAGTACCACATCCATCATCTTGGCTCTCCATGTTTCGGGACCCCCATGTGGCTCCAGGTTTTCCCAGTCGATCTCCCTGTGGTTGAAATCGCCCATTACCAGTAACTTTGCTCTGCTCGAGTGAGCTCTTCTTGCCACCTCAGCCAGTGTGTCCACCATCACCCTGTTGTTTTCTTCGTACTCCTCTCTTGGCCTCCTGCAGTTCTGTGGTGGGTTATACATCACTCCAATGACTACTTTATGTTCTCCGGACTGAATTGTACCTACAATGTAGTCTCTTTCTCCAATCATGTCCATGCCTTCCATTTCCTCAAATCCCCATCGGTGTTTTATGAGCAGTGCAATCCTGTGTGTGTGTGTGTGTGTGTGTGTGTGTGTGTGTGTGTGTGCGTGTGTGTGTGTGTGTGTGTGTGTATTAACCTCGTAATATGTAAAATTGTGACATATGAACATAAAAACATAAGAAAGAAGGAACACTACAACAGGCCTAATGACCCAAGCGGAGCAGGTCCATGTTTCCCCCCCGGATTATCCCAATGACCCACACCCCGGATTATCCCAATGAACCGCCCTGCCTAGTCATCTCCACTCAAGAATGGAGCACTGCACCAGATCCAGCAGCACAAGCTAGTCAGGTCAACTCACACCCACGCACACCCACTCATGCATTTATCTAACCTATTTTTTAAAACTACACAACGTTTTAGCCTCAATAACTGTACTCGAGAGTTTGTTCCACTCATCCACAATTCTATTACAAAACCATTGCTTTTCTATATCCTTCCTGAATCTGAATTTTTCCAACTTGAAACCATTGCTGCGAGTCCTGTCATGGCTGGAAATTTTCAGCACGCTATTTACATCCCCTTTATTTATTCCTGCTTTCCATTTATACACTTCTATCATATTCCCCCTAATTCTACGCCTTTCGAGAGAGTGCAGATTCAGGGCCCTCATTCTATCCTCATAGAGAAGATTTCTGATACATGGGATCATCTTTGTCATCCTCCTTTGAACGTTTTCCAGAGCATTTATATCCATTCTGTAATACGGTGACCAGAACTGAGCAGCATAGTCTAAATGAGGCCTAACCAAGGATATAAAGAGTTGAAGAACAACCTGAGCACTTCTATTATTTATACTTCTAGATATGAAGCCAAGAATTCTGTTAGTTTTTTGCGAACACTAATGCACTGTTGTCTTGGTTTTAGGTTACTGCTAACCAGAACTCCTAAATCCTTTTCACAATCAATAGTATTAAGATCTACATTATTTAGTTTATATGTGGCATGTTTATTTAACTGTCCAACATTTAGAACTTTGCATTTGTCAATATTAAACTGCTTCTGCCGCTTCTCCGACCATTGCGTCAGTCTATTCAAATCATCCTGGAGTGCTCTAATGTCCACATTAGAATGAATTGGACGGCCTATTTGGGTGTCATCAGCAAATTTGCTTATGTCGCTATTTATTCCCTCATCTATGTCGTTTATGTAAATTGTGAACAACAACGGGCCCAACACTGACCCCTGGTGACTTTTTCTGATGAAATAGTTAAACGAGAAAAATTGTGGGTTGTGAGTGAAAATTGTGCCTTGTGAGATGTTGGTTGGAGAGTGAAGTGTTGGGAGATGGGTGGGTGGATGTGAGGAGTTAAGGTTTGGGGGGGTGTGGAGAAGGGGTAAAAAGAGGACTGTATTAGAATTTTAATGAAATATGGGAATTTTACTGAAATTAAAGGTAATGTGTGAATATATTTGAAAGAATGGATTGAATAGCATATCTAGGCTTAAATTCTCTCTATGGTAGAACTGAGTGTTGGTGTTCAGAGAAGGTTACTTGGTGGGTCTGACCTGAGATTTTAATCTGAAGGTAAATCAGATAAGAGTCGCCAGTCGGCAGATGTCTAGACTTGAGGAGAGTGAATCTTTGATTGTATTTTTGTATCAAATTGCGGATTGTAATGGGTATTAACGAAAATGAGGAATTATTTGGGTTATCCTGGTTAAGAGTGAAAAAAAATTGTAACGAAAGGGGAAAAATTGTGAAATAAAATGGAAAATGATGTGGGTTGTGGGTATTGTTGTTGAACTAGAGATGCCGAAAAAAAAGTTATAAGTTGTGGGTTGTTGAGGTTGTTATGGTGACAGACCTGATTCTGCCTGTTGGCTTGTGTGTGAGGTCATCACGTGACGTCACTGACCGCTGAGTAAACACAGGTGGGGTGACGTCATGCATGCCAGGAAGTTATTTGTTTAGACCTGCATAGGGAGGACCCAAAAATTTGATCCAAGGAAGTGGAGGGAAAACTTTGTATTATTGATATCGAGAAAAGTTAATCCAAGGAGGGTGATCTTGATCCCAGGAGGTGAATCAGGGATTTTGGGATGGGTGGGATGGAGAGGGAGGTCTTGATCCAAGTAAGTAGAGCAGGAATATTTGGACATAGAGGGTGGGGGGGTGAGGGAGAAGGTCTTGATCCAAGGAGATGGAGCAGAAGTATTTGAACATAGAGGGTGGAAGTGGGTGGTGGGAGGTGTTTGGGGAGATGGAGGTGTTGATCCAAGGAGATGGGGAGTAGCTCAAATCTTTGTATCATTAATATCGAGAAAAAGTTGATCCAAGGAAGTAGAGCAGGAATATTTGGACATAGAGGGTAGAAGTGGATGGTGTGAGGTGTGGGGTGTTGATCCGAGGAGTTGGAGAATACAAGAAAATTCGAAAATATTTGGGGGAGATGGAGAGGGAGGTCTTGATCCGAGGAGATGAAGCAGGAATATTTGGACATAGATGGTGATGGTGTGCAGGAGAGAGAGATTTGTTGATCCAAGGAGATGGAGGAGAAATACTTGGACATAGAGGGTATGGGGAGATGGAAGTGGGAGGGGTACCCATAGGGGGAAACCCAAAAACTTGATCTGCGGAAATGGAGAGCACAAGAAATTTAAAAAAAATCAGAAAAAATTCGGGGAGCGGGGGCGATCTGGCGGGAGCTGCAGAAGGCGCTGCAGAAGGCATGGGCGCGGGTGGGTGTGGGAGGGCACGGGCGCGGGTGGGCGCGGGTGGGCGTGGGCGGGCGCACGGGCGGGTGCACAGGCGGGCGCGCTGCACGGGACCGGAAGGGTCATTATCAGATAGGTGCAAAATTTCACACCTACTTGTGAAAAGGCGGCACCCTTTGAGAAGCCACTCTGCCGTGGAAGCCCTACAGCCGCTTTGACAACTACTAGGATTCCTCCCAACAGCTGCATCTGTGAGATCATAGTCTTGTTCACTGTGTTCTTCATTTTCTGATTTGCTGCTTTCTTCTTCTGACGGTTGACTTCTTTCTGGAGGTGTAGGTACAGGAAGATTAGCACTGCGTGGTACTGGTGCAATAGAAGAGGAAAGGTCTGTATAAGAAATAGCAGGTGTATTTTTCCCAGTTCGGTGTTTGAATGGATCCACCAAGCAGAAGTAGCAGTTGGTTGAGTGATCACTGGGTTCACACCATATTCTAGGAACGGCAAACTTCACGGTTCTTTTTTCTCCTCTATACCATCCTGTAAAAGAATAAAAGAAATAGTTTCTGTTTCATACATTTCATTTAAAAACTGCTCCTGTTCGTGATTTTACCCTTCATATAACTAATGACTTTCTTTTCTTCCAATGTTTTCTTACAATGTTCACAAGCAACATGAGGCGCCCAACTGGCATGCCAAAATATTCTTTGTAAGCTTCACACTTCTTTAATCTTGTCTTAATGAATTGACCAGAATGATTGCAGTCTCTTGATGCAATTTCACTTCTTCTGATGTGCATTCTCATGTAGCCAGAGCTGAACTGAACGCTGGTTTGTGAGCCCCTGTTTTTATATTTGTCAAGCAAAACCCTAGAACATAATAGTTTTAAATCAGTCTTTCTTGAAAGTGTTCCAGAAGTGTCCTGACCACAAAAACAAAGTTCTGGGATCAAAATTGTTTTTTTTTAAGATTTGTTTAGCTATAAATAATAATTGGGAAATGATGCTTATTTCCCAGAAACACAACAAAAGTGAAATTTTGTTGCAGAGTGTTTTCAATACTAATGATAACTGTTTCCACTCATAATTGTTACTGTATGAGAAGTCTCGTTTTAACGTTTGAACTATTTAAGAAATAATGAAAAACATAAGAACATAAGAACGAAGGAACACTGCAGAAGGCCTACTGGCCCATGCGAGGCAGGTCCCAACCTAGTCAGGTCAGGTCACATTGACTTAAGGGAGGAACACGGCAACCGACCTGGTAGCACAAGCTATCAGGTCCAACTCACACCCACCCACATCCACTCATGTATTTATCCAACCTATTTTTAAAGCTACACAACGTTCTGGCCTCTATAACTGTACTCGGGAGTTTGTTCCACTCATCCACAACTCTATTACCAAACCAGTACTTTCCTATATCCTTCCTGAATCTGAATTTTTCCAACTTAAAACCATTGCTGCGAGTCCTGTCTAGGCTAGATATTTTCAGCACACTATTTACATCCCCTTTATTTATTCCTGTCTTCCATTTATACACCTCAATCATATCCCCCCTAATTCTACGTCTTTCTAGAGAGTGCAGATTCAGGGCCCTTAGTCTATCCTCATAGGGAAGGTTTCTGATATATGGGATCAACTTTGTCATCCTCCTTTGTACATTTTCCAGAGAATTTATATCCATTCTGTAATACGGTGACCAAAACTGTGCAGCATAATCTAAATGAGGCCTAACCAAGGATATATAGAGTTGAAGAACAACCTGACGACTCCTATTATTTATGCTTCTTGATATGTAGCCAAGGATTCTGTTCACTTTATTGCGAACACTTATGCACTGTTGTCTTGGTTTCAAATTACTGCTAACTAGAACTCCTAAATCTTTTTCGCAATCAGTAATATTAAGATTTACATTATTTAGTTTATATGTGGCATGGTTATTTTCCTGTCTAACATTTAGAACTTTGCATTTATCTGTATTAAACTGCATCTGCCACTTCTCCAACCACTGCATCAGTCTATTCAAATCTTCCTGGAGTGCTCTAATGTCCTCGTCAGAATGAATTTGACTGCCTATTTTGGTGTCATTGGCAAACTTGTTTATATCGCTCTTTATTCCCTCATCTATGTCGTTTATGTAGATTGTGTACAACAGGGGGCCCAACACTGACCCTTGTGGAACACCCCTCGTGACTCTTCCCCACACAGATTTCTCCTCATTAATGCAACTTCTCTGATGCCAATCTCTCAACGATGCCTCTATCGAGGAAAAAATTTTCTCCTATTCTGTGTGCCTTAATTTTCTTCAACAGTCTCTGATGTGGGACTCTACTAAAAGCCTTACTGTTGTCCATATACACAATATTATATTGATTACCGAGATCTACCCCTCATATACCTTAGTGAAAAAGGTTAATAAATTCGTAAGGCGTGAACGCTCTTTTGTAAAACAGTGCTGAGATTCGTTGATCAATTTATGTTTTCAAGATGGCTACAAACTGCCGTGGCAATTATACATACCATAAATTTTCCCACTATAGAGGTTAGGCTTATTGGTCTATAGTTCGAATCTAAGGACCTGTCACCTGCTTTGAAAATAGGTATGACATTTGCCATTTTCCATTTATCTGGTACTATGCCAGTTTGTAGTGATATGTTGAAAAGATTAGCCAAAGGTTTGCTAAGCTCCTCTGTACATTCCTTTAGAACCCTTGCGTACAGCTTATCAGGGCCTGGGGATTTGCTAGGTTTTAATTAATCTATTTGCCTAAGGACCATATCACTTGTGACCCTAATCGTGAATAGTTTATTATCGTGTCCTGTTCTACATAATTTTATTATTTCTGAGAGGAATAGTGTTAAAAATTCTACACATCTCCTTATCACTGTCGGTGAGCTGACCCGAGTAACTTTTGAGTGGGCCTATCTCGTCCCTAATCTGATTTCTGTATACCTGAAAGAATTTTTTTGGGTTAGTCTTCGATTCTCTTGCACCTTTAACCTCATAATCTCTTTTTGCTTTTCTTATTCCCTTTTTTATTTCTCTCTTTATCTGAATATAGTGATTTCTTAACTGCCCCTATCCTCTTTTGATTCGCCTATATATGCCTCTCTTTTGACCAATGAGATGTTTTAATCTATTGTTCACCCATTTAGGATCATTTATGTTAGATCTGAGTTCCCTATTCAGAACATAAGAAGTCTGAGCAGCTAGAACTATGCTCTGGAACACGTCATATCAGCAATCATCACCACTTACCCTGAGGTCCCAGTTCAGCCCACCCAAGTAATTTCTCAGTCCTATGAAATGAGCCAAGCAGAAGTCAGGGAGAGAGACTTGATTGCCACTATTAGGATAATTCCATGACATATTAAAACTAAGTGATTTGTGATTACTTTCCCCAAGCTCATCATTGACCTCAAGATTATTAAGTAGTGATTCATGCTGGCAAGAACCAAGTCAAGTATGTTATTACTTCTAGTTGGTTCTGCCACAAACTGTTTTAAAAAGCAATCATGAATCATATCAAGAAACTCGCTTGTCTCTAAATTTCCTGTCAAACAGCTCCAGTCAATTTATCTAAAGTTAAAAATTACCCATTAGCACTACATTTTTGTATGTAGATGCCTCACGAATTTCGTCCCATAGAAGTTTACTGTACTTTCTATCAAGCTTTGAGGGCCTGTAAATCACACCGAAGATTAGTTTCTCACAACCCTCGAGAAGCTGTAACCAAACCGCTTCAGTGGTTGACTCTTCTAATTTTATATCTTGCCTAACAAAACAGTTTAAATTATCTCTGACAAACGTAGCTACTCTGCCACCATTCCTGTTGATTCTATCAATGTGGAATAATTTAAAGCCTTGTACGTGGTATTCAGAAGGCATTTCTCTATTTTTCAGATAGAGCCAGGTCTCTGTTATAGCAATAATATCTATGCTTCCTGCACTTGCAATTAATCTTAGCTAATCTTTCTTATTTCTTTGACTCCTGCTATTATTATAGTAAACCTTAAGGGAGCTAGTCTCTCGCTGCCCTCTGCTGTCTCCCTTTGTTTGCTGGCCTGATCCATTGTCTTTATTTGTAACTTTATGATGAATAATGTCTTTTAAATATTTACTGTTTTCAACCCTAGTGTTGCAATCTGACTGTTTCCCATATACACCCATACCTCTATCTTCTATCAGTTTAAAATCCTAGGCATGTCAGCAATGGCCCTCTCGATCGAGTTGGCAAATGTTACCACCCCTGCCCTAGAGCCATGTATCACATCCCTTGCATACATATTATGTTTGCCATAAAAGTTGACCCAGTTGTCAATGAATGGGATTGCAAGTTCCTTGTAGTATGTGTCTAGCCAACAATTTATGCCAATTGCCCAAGACATCCATTAATTGCCCACTCCCCATCTAGGCAAGATGCTGCATATGATTTGGAACCCTGCCTTAGACCTAATTATATCTATAACTGCCCTGTACTTATCTAGCAGCTCTTCTCTCCGACCTTTCCAGATATCATTTCCTCCAGCACTAAGACAGATAATGGGCTTGTTCCCATTACCTAACATGATATTATCCAATCGGTTGACTATGTTACCAACATCAGCTCCAGGAAAACACTCTCTGTCTTACCTTCTTATTCCTAACAGAATGTCCATATATCGCTTCACCAACCACACCTTTATTAGCAGGTCCGGGGTCCAAGACTGTTCAATTGCCTCCGAGCATACATAAGGGGGATTACCAATAGACCCCTGGCTGTCTTCAAGAAGGTGCTGGACAGACACCTAAAGTCAGTACCTGACCATCCGGGCTGTGGTTCGTACTTCAGCTTGCGTGCGGCCAGCAGTAACAGCCTGGTTGATCAGACCCTGATCCACTATGAGGCCTGGTCTCAGACCGAGCCTTGGGGGCGCTGACCCACGATAACCTCTCCTGGTAGACTCCAGGTATCACTAGATCCTCCAGCCACCCCTCTTTCCCCAGTAGCAGGAGGTGTTTGGCCCCATAACTGAGATCAACAATGTGTAGTCTTCTCATACATATTATTAGCCCTGCATAATCTAGGAACAACCCGAACGAGTGAACCAGTTTATGACTCCCAGTCTCCGATCGACCCCAAACCCCTAGTACAATCGCCAGTACCTCCAGGACTCGTGGAAATCTCTCCCTCTGGTACTGCTGGATCCACTACTCTCTAGGACCAGAGAACGATAACAGGCGTCCTCGGCCTACCTTGTCATTCAGATATGCCACAAATTGGGACACCATTACTGTGACTCTGACCAGTTTTCTCAACGAGTAGTGTTTGAGTTCAAACAGCTCAGTTCTGTGCCTGGTTCCACCACGAAATATACCGTGTAGCTGGTTACCTCTTTGAATTTCTGCTTCAGCCAGTCCTCCTTCACTGGCAACCAGCCTGGGCCTTTAAACCAAATCTCGCTCTTACCCATTTTTTTTGTGTGTCACCCCTCTACTGATCAGGTCGTCTGGGTTCTGGTCTGTAGGCAAGTGCAAAATTGTAGTTAGTGACTGCAGTCCCAGTATCTCTTTCACTCGATTCCTAACATAAGGAAGTTTGGACCTCTCGCTCTTGACTCATTGTAAGGCCACTTCCATACATACGTGTTTGTCACTCTCAGGTTACTCAACACTTCCTTCACATACCTGTCCAGCTTTGCTCCCAATAACATCACTGTTAGCTCCAGCTTTGGGATGGAGCACTCCTTTAGGGGAGTCACTCGTGCTGGGCTGGTGGGCAAATTGATCTGCTCTCTTGCCACTAAATAAGCTACTGTCTCATATGTTATGGAGGAGGCATCACAGAAGACATTTAAGTCATAATGTCGCCCCGTGATTCCGAGGGACCTACGGAACGCAAACTCGTGGAGCCCCGCTAAATCCTTGCTAGCAAATCCCACTCCTGAAAGATGGTCATCCCAACCAAGGTTCAGCTCTCAGGTCCGTTGCACTAGCATTCTTCTTCAGATGGTAATGGGAGTCAACATACTCAAGGGACCGAAGGCAGTCTGTACTTTACTCAACAGGGACCTTCTGGTTAACTTCCTTTCTTCATCAGGTTTCCTCTTTATCCTAAGTCTGCCTTCTTCGATTTCCCATTCCAATCCTCACACGGACGTTACCGCAGGCACTCTGTAACCTGCATAATCCTGCTCCACCATGCATCGCAAAATGGGATTGTTCGTTGCCCATTCTCTCAATGACAAGATAAATTAGACACATATGCAACACTTGGGTATGTTTATTGACTTTGTCAAAGATACCAAAGTGTTGCATATGTGTCTAATTTATCAACTTGTTGGTTCTCTGAACCATTCATCTCTCACTGACATGTTAGCTGAGAGCATCTCCCGATTAGATTCGCGGTAAATGTCCACTAATATTCTCTCGTTTGAGGTAGTACCCTGCATATTGTCTGTATAAAATAGGGGTTTCAGTAATTCTTTAAGGGGACTGTCACAATGTACCAGATGGTAGTCGATGGTAGCTTGCACCAAGAACGGTGAACTGGTAGCGCCGAATAAGACAACCTTGAACCTATAAATTTCGTATATCTGTTCAGGCACTTTCGTGTTTGTCAACCACAAGAACCTAGTGTAAGCCCTATCCTGAGACTTCATACTGCCCTGTCCTGAACTTAAGTAACACGTCTGCCAATTTCTGTGTCAGCGACGGTCCATTGAGCAAACTATCATTCAGTGACTGCTCTCGAAGACTAACCTGCGAACTTCAGTTGAAGACCACTCTCATGGGGGTAGTCACTGACTCCTTGGTGACTGCCATGTGAGGCAGATAATGGGTATTTTCTCCAGGAGTGGCATGGGGCACTTTCTCAATGAATCCGAGTTCCAACTGTTCCTTGATAATTTCATCGCATTTCCCAACGAGTTCATTCTTGGTCAGGCTCTTCACCAGTGAGTTCAGTTGACTCCGTGCCATTTTAAAATTAGTGGGCAGAGTTGGGTGCATCGGTTTCCAAGGCAATCGCACCCAGTACTGACCGTCTTTGAACTGCACTTGGTTCAAGTAATTCTGATAGATCTGTACATGCTCGAGGGCAGTTGATCCCCCTTAATTCCCATCACGTTCAAATCCCATATTTCGTGGACTGGCTTCCCATCGGCTATGCCGACCTGTGTTTCTGACAGATCCTCATGCAGTCCAAGTCACTTCACTAGCACTGTCTTAATCACCGTAGCGCCAGAACTCTCACTCCTGGGCATCGTGGAAAAATGAGGTGGTACCCTGTCCCCAAAAACATACCCCACTGGGGTCCTAAATAGGCCAATACCCTCCTTGATGGTCCTTCTCATGAACACAGATTCGTCTGCCCTCACCAAAATTCTCACATCCCTGACTGCATCTGCAGAAATATCGGGCTCTGCCAGCTTCACACCTAGCTCTTTCGGACATATGGCTAGTGCAGCCAGACCTTTAGTAGTAATGATCTCAGGTAGCCTCTTCACTATCAAGGCCATTATCTGTCTGTGTCGTCTGCCCAAACTGACTGTGACATCTACAACGCGATAAGAACTGGGTGGGACTGGGCTTCCACAACGTTCCAAAGTCATGCTAACCTTGCTATCTTCGAACAATACGGTTGTACTCTGTGCCAGCGATTTTGCACTTGCTTCCTGGTCGTGGAAACCTGTGTTCTACCAGGACGGTCGCTATTCTAGAACTGCAATGTTCACGAAAGGAATTTCCCACCTGTAAAATATTTGCTACAATATTAATGGGCACACAGTCTGAAACAATATCATTATCTCCCAAAATTAAAACTGTCAAGTAATGTGGATGCTTTAAGGCAGCATTCAACCATAAATCTTCATTAAAATTCAGTACTTTTACACCCTGGGATCTCTAAGAAACTCTTGGGGAACTGACTGTGCCATACAAACGCAACTGTATACGTAATTATATTATTGTTAAGACACCTTAACCTAGCAATCTGTTGTCTATAAGCAATAATGATTACACTGCTTAAAATGGCAATTTCTGTATAACGCCGGTAAATAGTTACAGGACTTAGCTATCCTCTGGTGCAGATCACAAATCCCACATTAATATGAGTCAATGGCAGTGAATTTCACCCAGTACAAAATGTAGTCTTTGGAAGCTTAAAATTTACTTGGTTAGAACAAATAATTTAGCAATTCAACTTATGATAAGGTAAGTACATAAACATTGTCGGTAAATAGCTTGGCCTAACTGGGCTTAGCTTGTCTAATTCACTGTGTTTAATTGGATAGGTTAAATTCTAACCAAACTTTATATAACTGTTGAAATTAGTGTGCAACTGCAGCCTAAACTTGGCCTTGCAATTCACTGTAAGCATGGCCTAGCTGTTTATAATTGCTGTAAATATTGCTTTGGCTTCTTTGCAAATTCACTATAAACAATTAAGTATACAAGTTTCCTACCTGACTTACTTGTAAATCACTGTAAAAAAAATATATTTACAAAATTAACTAGCCTACTCCTGGCTTGCCTGCAAATTACTGTAAATAATCAATTTACAAGCTCAACTAGCCTACTCCTGGCCTGCCTGTAAATCACTGCAAATAATTAAGTTTATAAGTAGTTAGTCCTGGCCTAAGTGATTCATTATGTTTTTTTATTCGTCTCTATCACATCAGGTTGTCAAGTTATACAGAAACGTTACTTTTCTCTTTTCGTATAACATAAGTAAATGATAAAGTGGTATAATACCAATTAAAATGCTTACCTTATATTGACTTAAATGTCTAGAGGCTGCATAAATTCACAAGACATATTTTGCTATGTCTGCAGGTAATTCACCCTTCAAATTTTCAGAGCAATATTACTCCTTCATTGAAGTGCTGCTACTTTGCTTATTTTGGCTGCAAACTTGGAGACCAGGACAAACCATTTGCACCACACAAAGCTTGCAAGAGTTGCATCAGTAAGCTCCAAATGTGGTCAGTTGGAAAACTTAAATGTATAACCTTCAGAGTACCAATGGTATGGCGGGAGCAGATGAACCACCATGATGACTGCTACTTTTGTATGACTAAAGTAGCTGGATTCAACAAGAAGACTAAAGATCGCATAATATACCCAAATATTCCTTCAGCAATAAGGCCTGTTCCACACTCTGAAGATATTCCTGTACCTGTGCCACCTGAGACATGGCAAATTTCATCAGAGTCTGATACCAGTGATTCTAAGGAGATGGAAGTAGACTATGAACCACCAACAAATGACGATCCCAAACCCTTCAACCAAGTTGAGCTCAATGACTTGGTGAGAGACCTTAACCTTCCAAAAGAAAGTGCACAGTTACTTGGCTCTAGACTGAAGGAACACAGGCTTCTAGCTCCTGGAACAACATTCGCTTGGTACCGTCATCGTGAAGAGGAATTCACTCAGTTCTTTGACAAAGAGGAATCTTTAGTTTTCTGTTCAAATATTTCTGGCCTTATTGAACACATGGGGATGTCATACAAAGCAGATGAATGGAGACTCTTCATTGATTCTTCTAAAAGAAGTTTAAAGGCTGTACTTCTCTACAATGGCAACACAGCTGCATCTGTGCCAATTGGCCATAGTGTCCAAATGTCAGAAACTTACGCAAATATGAAGACACTAATATCTGCAATCAAGTACCAGAATCACAATTTTCTCATTTGTGGTGATTTAAAAGTTATTGCTCTCCTACTAAGTCTTTAAGGCAGATACACCAAGTATCCCTGTTTTCTGTGTCTTTGGGATAGTAAGGCACATAGCCAGCACTATGAACAAAAAGACTGGCCACCAAGAACCAGCTTCTTACCCGGAAATCACAACGTGAAAACTGTGCCACTAGTTGACCCCAAGAAAATTCTGCTGCCACCACTCCACATCAAATTAGGGCTTATGAAAAATTTTGTGAAGGCCTTGAACAAGAATGGAACTGCTTTCAAGTACCTGGAGTCAAAGTTTCCTCGTATAAGTGAAGGCAAGCTAAAGGCAGGAATCTTTGTTGGCCCTCAGATTCGGGAATTGATGAAGGACAAGCATTTTGATGAAGCATTAGCAGGTGTCGAGGTGAATGCCTGGTTTTCATTCAAGCAGATTGTCCACAACTTCCTGGGAAACAGGCGCTCCCCCGAATATGAAAAAAAATTATCCAAGACCCGATTTCAAGTTTCCAACAACTTGGGTCTAGAATGAGTGTGAAGATGCACTTTTTGCACTCACATCTTGACTATTTTCCCAACAATTGTGGGGACTACAGTGAGGAACAAGGAGAGCGGTTCCATCAGGATATTTGCACCATGGAAACTCGATACCAGGGCAAATGGAATGTCAGCATGATGGCGGATTACTGCTGGTCATTGAAACGTAATGGTCTCGATGCACAGCACAAGCGAAAATCAAAGCGGTCCTCCTTCCTTTGATTCAGTATATAGGCTAACCATTAGGAGCATATTTTTTTAATAAAATCATTTGATTTGATTCATGTTGATTTGGAATTCATATGTTCTTAAAACTAACAGAATGTGCTTTTCCATGATTACTTGCCTAATTTTAATAAATTAACAATTTATTAAAAATTCACATTTTTTATTATCATTAATTTGTATTTTATTCAAAATCCTTACGTGATAGAGCAAAATGGTTTAGATATTTACAATCAGCAGCCCAAGAATATGTAAGATCGCAACCATGAATAAAAATAAAAATTAAAAACATTCCAAATGCAGACTAGTGTTTGTAACAATTAAAACGGTTATAGAGTCTGATAGTGATTAATGATACTCTTTGGAGGCATAGTGTAGGTTTATTGGTGTTCTTAAAACAAGCAGTGTGTTTGCAGACTTGCCCTGAGGGCCATCCTGGCCACCAGACTGTGGGAGAGAGAGAGAGAGAAGGCCTGTGGGCTGAAGGTAGGCTTGAGACAGCGAGATGACAGCCATAATACGATGTGAAAGGTAAAGGCGGCCTGACGCAAATATAAACCCCAACAGGGTATACATCGCTCAGCCACTGAAAATTTGCAGTCTCTCTCACACAGGAACAGGACACTAAACAAAATATGAAACATATATATCATGTGGACATGAACTAAAAAAAAACTTCCTACAGGGAAGGAAGACAGAAAGGGGGTAGACTAAAAACATAGTGTGTCAAAACAGTGAGCCTCAGTGGGTGTCACTGCATGTCTTCCTGCATCTGGATAGATACTGCAACACAACAGCAGACATCCCTGCTGCTGAGCTATGATGTATCAGGGTACGGTCTTGTCTGGAACAATGAAGCAGTCATCTTGAAGGAGTCACTACAGGGTTCACTCAATCTGGGGCACAACCTGCTGGTGCCCTTGAGTGAGACGTCGGCAGAAGTCTACATCTGGACAGGACTTCTAGCGTGCAACTCAGGAGAACACTTCTCGACTGGTATTGTCGCAAAGGTAGTCTCTGCCAGGAACTCGGCGCAGCACAACTTAGTGGTACCGGCGAGAGCGAGTCATAGCAACATACACCGTAACTGGAGTGAGCGAGCTAACTGTCAAAGTGACATTATACTTTGAACAGGCTGTAACTATGCTCACTGAAGCCAAGACTCGAGTCAAGATGTCGCCTACTGTCAGGGATACTGAGGCTTTACTACTATCATTCTCTCAACAGAGTTGGAGTTAGACCAGAGGTTACATTGAGCATACCCAGACTGTTTTCTACTTAAAACTACTTAGACAATCAGAAGGTGGAGTGATACGAGCTCTCTGTCGACAGTCATAGCAGGAACGACTCTGACAAGACGTCTACAAGAGTGGCAAGCATAAGTACTGTCTGTAAACGGTGCTCAGACGACTCACATATCTGACACCTGGACTGACTAGTGCCAGTCGTCGAATGGTCACATCAGGGTGACATGTAACATGAGGGTGCTAAGCCACCCCGATGTAACAGGCTCAGACCACACATGACGGCCTGACACAAAATATAAACCCTAACAGGATATACTGTGTGAACTCATCACCTGAAGCTTCAGTGGTGTTCTTGTTAGATCCTGAGTCATGTGAACCCAACACCTGAAACTTCACTGGTATTGTTGGAGCCTAGGTCGTCGTGTATACCTGGAGTATACCTGGAGAAGATTTCGAGGGTCAACGCACCCGCGCCCCAATCTGTGACCAGGCCTCATAGTGGATCCGGAACATGATCAACCAAGTTGTTTCTGTTGGAATCATATAAACCAACGTACAAACCACAGTCCGGCTGATCAGGTACTGACTTAAGATGCCTGTCCGAAGCTTTCTTGAAGACAGCCAGGGGTCTATTGCGAATCCCCTTTATGTATGTTGGGAGGCAGCTGAACAGTCTTGGGCCTCTGACACTTATTGTGTTGTCTCTTATCGTGCTAGTGACGCCCCTGCTTTTCATTGGGGGGATGTTGCATCGTCTGCCGAGTCTTATGCTTTCATGGGGAGGGAATAACTTTGCATTTGTCTATATTAAACTGCATCTGCCACTTCTCCGACCACTGCATCAGTCTATTCAAATCTTCCTGGAGTGCTCGAATGTCCTCGTCAGAATGAATTCGACGGCCTATTTTGGTGTCATCGGCAAACTTGCCGATGTCGCTCTTTATGCCCTCATCTATGTCGTTTATGTAGATTGTGAACAGCAGGGGGCCCAACACTGACCCCTGTGGAACACCGCTCGTGACGCTTCCCCACTCTGATTTCTCCCCATTTATGCAAACTCTCTGCTGCCTATTTGTCAACCATGCCTCTATCCAGGAAAAAATTTCTCCTCCTATTCCATGTGCTTTAATTTTCCTCAATAGTCTCTGATGTGGGACCCTGTCAAAAGCCTTACTGAAGTCCATATACACAATATCATATTCGTTACCATGATCTACCTCCTCAAATACCTTAGTGAAAAAAGTTAATAAATTCGTAAGGCAGGAACGTCCCTTTGTAAAACCATGCTGAGATTCGTTGATTAATTTATGCTTTTCAAGGTGGCTACGAACTGCCTCGGCAATTATTGATTCCATAAATTTTCCCACTATGGAGGTTAGGCTTATTGGTCTATAGTTCGAAGCTAAGGACCTGTCACCTGTTTTGAAAATAGGTATCACATTTGCCATTTTCCACTTATCTGGCACCATGCCAGTTTGTAGTGATATGTTGAAAAGATTAGCCAAAGGTGTGCTAAGCTCCTCTTTACATTCCTTTAGAACCCTTGCATACAGTTCATCAGGGCCTGGGGATTTGTTAGGTTTTAATTTATCTATTTGCCTAAGGACCATGTCACTTGTGACCCTAATAGTGCACAGTTTATTATCGTCCTGTTCTACATAATTTATCATTACTGGAATATCACTGGTATCCTCCTGTGTAAAAACTGAGAGGAAGTATGTGTTAAAAATTCTACACATTTCCTTATCACTGTCAGTGAGCTGACCCGAGGAACTTTTGAGTGGGCCTATCTTGTCCCTGATCTTACTTCTGTATACCTGAAAGAATCCTTTTGGGTTAGTCTTCGATTCTCTTGCAACTTTAACCTCATAATCTCTTTTTGCTTTTCTAATTCCCTTTTTTATTTCTCTCTTTAACTGAATATATCGATTTCTTAATTGCCCCTCTCCTCTTTTGATTTGCCTATATATGCCTCTCTTTTGACCAATCAGATATTTTAATCTATTGTTCATCCATTTAGGATCATTTTTGTTTGATCTGATTTCCCTATTTGGAACATAATTTGACTGAGCAGCTAGAACTATGCCCTGGAAAGCATCATATCGGCAACCATCACCACCTACCTGACCCCTAGTCAGGTCATTCCAGTTCAGCCCACCTAAGTAATTTTTCAGTCCTATGAAATCAGCCAAGCGAAAGTCAGGGACGGAGACTTGATTGCCATTATTAGGGGAATTCCATGATATGTTAAAACTGAGTGATTTGTGATCACTCTCCCCAAGCTCATCATTAACCTCAAGATTATTAATTAGTGTTTCCCTACTGGCAAGAACCAAGTCAAGGAGGTTATTTCCCCTAGTTGGCTCTGTCACAAACTGTTTTAAAAAACAATCCTGGATCGTATCAAGAAAGTCACCCGACTCTAAATTTCCTGTCAAATTGCTCCAGTCAATCTGTCTATAGTTGAAGTCTCCCATTAGCACAACATTTTCGTATGTAGATGCCTTACGAATTTCGTCCCATAGAAGTTTACTGCACTCCCTATCAAGATTTGGGGCCCTGTAAATCACACCCAAAATTAGTTTTTCTCGGCCCTCGAGAAGCTGTAACCAAACAGATTCAGTGGCTGACGCTTCTAATTTAATATCTTGTCTAACACAACAATTTAAATTGTCTCTGACATACATCGCTACTCCACCACCTTTCCTGTTGACCCTGTCAGTGTGGAATAATTTATAGCCTTGTATGTGACATTCAGATGGCATCTCTCTATCTTTCAGATTGAGCCTTCATGTGCAAATCTGGTACTAATTTCTCTAGGATTTTCCAAGTCTATATAAATATGTATCTCTCCCGCCTGCATTCCACAGAGTACAGGTCGAGAAACTTGGATCGTTCCCAGTAATTTATGTGTTTTATCTCAGTTATGTGTACTGCAAAGGTTCTCTGTACAATTTCTAGGTCAGCAATTTCACCTGCCTTGAAAGGCACTGTTAGTGTGCAGCAATATTCCAGCCTAGATAGAACGTGTGACCTGAAATGTGTCACCATGGGCTTGGCATCCATACACTTGAAGGTTCTCATTATCCATCCTGCCATTTTTCTGGCAGATGCGACAGATACAATGTTGTGGTCTTTGAAAGTGAGATCCACTGACATTATCACTCCCAGGTCTTTTACATTAGTTTTTCGCTGTATTGTGTAGTTGGAATTTTCTTGTATACTCCGATATAATTTTAATTTCCTCACGTTTTCCATACAGAGTAATTGAAATTTCTCTTCACTGAACTTCATATTGTTTCCGGCAGCCCATTTAAAGATTTGGTTGATGTCTGCCTGGAGTCTTGCAGTGTTTTCAGTGGAATACACAGTCATGAAAATTCGGTTGTCATCTGCAAAGGAAGACACGGTGCTGTGGTTTGCATTCCTGTCTGTATCAGATAAGGGTATGAGGAGCAGGATGGGAGCGAGTACTGTGTCTTGCAGAACACAACTTATCACAGTAGCTCTTAGACTTTATTCTGTTTACTACTATTCTTTGTGCTCTATTTGTTAGGAAATTATAGATCCATCTACCAACTTTTCCTGTTAATCCTTTATCACATATTTTGTGTACTATTACACCATGGTCATATTTGCTGAAGACTTTTGCAAAGTCTGTGTATTCTACATCTGCGCTTTGTTTGTCTTCTAGAGCTTCCAGGACCTTGTCATAGTGGTCCAGTAGTTGGGACAGGTAGGAGTGACCTGTTTTAAACCCATGTTTACCTGGGTTGTGTAACTGATGGGTATCTAGATGAGCGGCGATCTTGTTTCGTAGAACCCTTTCAAGTATATTTATGATATGAGATGTTAGTGCTATAGGTCTGTAGTTCTTTGCAATTGCTTCACTGCCATCTTTGTAGAGTGGGGCTATGTTTATTGCTTTTAGTGTGTGTGGAATGACCCCTGTATCTATGCTCACTCTCAAAAGAATATTAAAAGCACATGATAGGAGCTTCTTGCAGTTCTTGATGAACACGGAGTTCCAAGAGTCTGAGCCTGGAGCAGAATGTATAGGCATGTCATTTATCGCTTTTTCGAAAAAAATAATTTAGGTCTTGAACTCTTAGTCGGGTTAGCTGCTGGATAAAAACTGAATCATTCTGAGACTTTAGTAACTCAGTCATTTCCATGTTGCCATCTGTGTAGGACTCATTTCGTCTTAGTAAGGGCCAAATGATGGATGTTCACCTCGACATAGATTTGACATAAGAAAAGAAATATTTTGGGTTTCTTTCAATTTCATTTATGGATTTTGTTTTTTTTCCTGCGTTTCATGTCTCCTGTAAGATTCCTTCAGCTTAAGTTCAATGTTTGCTTTTTCTCTGACCAATGCCTCCCGTCGTAATGTAGATATATTTGCCTCTTTTAGCTGCTCTGTTATTTTCTAGCTCACCTTTATAGGGAACGACTCTCTTTCTAGTTTACATCTCTCACTTTTCCTTAAAATAATATGCCTTGAGCATACTTCGACTGCCACACAGTTCATTTTTTCTAGACATAGGTTTCCATCCATGTTGGTTAGGATATATTCCCAGGTTATTTCATTTAGCACCTGGGTATTTGGCCCCACCGTATGTTTTTGTAATTGAAACTGAATATAGTGAAGGCTCCCTAGTGAGTGATCACATTTTATTGGTCTGGGGCCCTTCGCATACATGTCTGAACATCTATTATATTGTGAGCTAAGTACATTATTTTTGATATGGTAATATTTCGTATCAGATCATCATTGTTAGTGAAGAAGAGGTCCAGTGAATTTTCCAGTCTTATTTGCTCTATTATCTGCTGGTTTAAGGTGAATTTGGTGTAGGTATTTAATAGCTCGTGTATTTGCGAATTTTCATCTGAGCTGCCTCTTGTAGTTAGCTCTGCTACAGCCTTATTTTCTACATTCCACCATTTTTGGCACCTTAGATTGAAATCCCCTAGGAGTAAGATGTTGGGGGCAGGAGTTCGAAGTTTTTCTAGACAGTGGTCGATTTTCTAAAGCTGTTCCTGAAATTGTTGGTAAGTTGCATCCAGAGGCTTTTATACAACCACAATGACAATGTTTCGGTTCTCGATCTTTACTGCCCAAACATCAACAACATCATTTGAGGCGTTTAGTAGTTCTGAGCATATCAATGACTCTGTAATATACAGGCCAACCTCCATTCCCTTTTGCCTTTTCACTCTGTTGCATCTATATAGGTTATAACCCAGGATCCATATTTCATTGTTAGCGTGATCTTTTATGTTGGTTTCTGTGAAAACCACAAACATTGTGTTTGACTCTGTAAGCAGTCCATGGATGAAAGGTATTTTGTTGCTCGTTGTTTGCTTTAGACTCTTTATTTGCTAAAATGAATGTTGTCATATGTGGGGAGGGGGGGAGGGCTTTTCACTGACTGTGACTCCGCTCCAGAAGTTATTTTTGTTGGTGTACGATTTCTGTCATTTCCTGCCAGCATTTTTTCCTTCTACGTGCTAAAAAAAACTCTCTCTCTGGAGTGCTTGTGGCTTCCCAGGTTTTCCCATGGTCTTGATGTTCTATATCTTCTTGTCCCCTTTAAGTGATGTGCTTGATAATATAAGGTATAGCATTGTCTTTCTTGATCTGAGGAGTGACACATTTCATGGTGGAAAAGCTGACAGGAGGAAAGGTTGCATTCTCCTGCTGTTATGTAGGCACAGTATTTTCTGGAGTGGTCAAAGTTGCACGTCCCACCTGTTTTTCCAGATATTCCATGCCTGCAGATACGTAAGGCACAGAATTTGCATAGGTTTGATTTCTGTTTGCCTTCGTTTCTCGTGGCTGCATTCCCTACTGGTGGATGTTTTTCTGTCTCCTTTTTATCTTCAGCACTTGTGCTAAAAATGGTGCTTTCACCAGTATATTCTGGTATTTTATCTTCTCTATTTCTTAGAACATCCCCTGGTTTACTATTTTCAGTGATATTAATAGTTTGTAACTTAGGGGTTTGCATGTTCTTGTCTACACCTGTTTCCGCAGCACTAGAGCTCCTGTCTTCCTCTCGACCACCAACTTTCATTTCTGCATTCTTACAGGTACTGTCTACCAGGACAGCACCTGCACCAAGGCCAATAACACCATCTGGCCCATTCCTTTAATTTTCCCATCTGTTATAGAATGCTGTCAGGGTTTCTTTGAAGGCCATTTTGATGTTTCTGTCTTTTAATAAAGATGTGATTTTTTCCACAGTTGGTTCTCAATTGGGCAAACCCAAAAACACTTCCCTGGTTTAATATCTCTAGTGGACTATTCCTGAATTGTGGAAAAGGACACTTATGTACAGTTGAGGACATTGATTAAAGGAAATGTTTCGCCACGAGTGGCTTCTTCAGGACTGAAGAAGTCACTCGTGGCGAAACGTTTCCTTTAATAAATGTCTTGAACTGTACATAAGTGTCTTTTTCCACATCTTGTCGGTACCACCATAACATTTCGTCGTGATTCCTGAATTACTGCACATGATGCATGGGACCATTTTCTACAGTGGTTGCATGTAATCCATACAGAAGCCCGTTTGTTGCTGTGGTGCAGACTACACAGAGTTTCTTGATGTAGTTTTTGGTTGTTATACTGTATATTCTACTAATAATTATTTTTTTTATATTTTATTTAAAACGTCATGTACAAATATATATCGGTACATATATCAATATGTAACACTGACACTGAATAAGCACATAAATAAAGATATTAAAATAAACTTAACACAACCTACAGACTGCTTCTACGTACGTTGTTTCACAAGTAACAAGGTTCATAGATATAGTGGAACCTACTCATTATTGCTTACACTCCCCCCCCCCCTCCACCAATGAATACATTCTACATTCCCCTGCTACTTAAAATTAAACAATGACTTGAACAAGGACAACATCAATAACACAATATATAAACACATAACAATCCAGGCAACTCCTGGCACTATACTATATACAAGTTTTTAAAACATATCACAATTCAAGAAGGAATAAAGGTATAATAGTAAAGGCCACAAAATGGCTACAAATAAAACTCCTAAATCACAACCTCAACATAATAATAATGCACCAAGCTTAATGACAATCACCCATAATACAACTCGCAACTAATTACACAAAACCTACAATATACATTATTAAGAAACCTGTGCTGCAACACAGTTGACCCATCATCCCTGCCCCCACTCACACACATTGAAAACTAACCCCATCACCAGTCTGAATAATCATGACATTAATTATCCTCAATTTAGGAATATCATGACACGTGTCACGTTAGGAAAGAGAATTTACAACATGGATGGTACAAGACTACCAAAATCACAATACCTTAAATAAGACAAACACATCTGAATATTACATTTCAAAACACACTTATACAACTACCAATAAAGTTGGTATTACCGTTAATGACTTAAACTTATTACACATTAATTGCCCCCTTCACCCCGAAATAATATGACCGTTATCACCAACTTGTTGGCTTACATCCTAACTTGACATATATGAATAAACCTAAGTGGTAATTATATAGGTATTGATGAAACAGTAGCACCAAAGACACAGTACATTTATTAACAAATATTAAAATAAGGGAAACATGACCAAGTCTTACACACTGACACTTCAACCCGGTTAAACGTCTGTTTCTCCGACCATCGCAGAGTTCTTGTGGAACTTGACTGGGGGGGGGTCTCCCGAACCGTTTTAAGGGTTATTGGAAGTTAAATATGCGACTGTTACAAACTGCGGATGATAGGACACTATTCACAGACTTATGGGCCTCTATGGGAGTAGACTTCTGGGAAGGATGGGATTTAGTGCGACAATGGGATGAGGTTGTGAAGCCTCGAATTAAGGATTTTTATGTGCATCAGGGTTAGGAGGCCTCTCGCTTGCAGTATGGTTTTCTGAGGTACCTGGAGGGTTCTTTATGGCATTGTTATGCGCAAGGAGAGGCGTCTGGAATTTACCCAGTGGACGAGATTGACGATCTTAAGGAACAAATCCAGGTACTGAAAAATAAGGTTTTTAATGGGGCACGTATTTCGAGTGGGGCGGAGGAGGCTGTGTGGGGTGATAAGCCATCTTATGTAGTCAGGCACAAAGGCAAAAGGAGACTGAAGTTGTGAGTTTAGTGGTGCAGGATGAAGTTGACGGGTATAGTGAGGAACAGGTCTTAACAACAACTGAAGGAATAAGTTTTTATGTCGATACATGGTGTAAGCTCCAAAGAAGTGAGTGAGAATGCGATACAGGAATTGGGGTGGGATGTACGATGCGAGTTGAATGATCATGATCGCTTTCTCATGGGTGGGCCTATAACTGATGCGGAGGTGTGAGAGGCATTGCAGGGAATAAGCAAGGGTAAGGTGCCAGGCATTGACAGCATCCCGTGTGACTTTTATATCCAACATTGGGAGGTAATACGGACTTTTATGGTTCGTTTACTCAATGCAATGAAGAGGGGGAGGGTGTTAGGTTTGTCTCAGCGTATGGCAGTTTTGGTGATAGTTAGAAAATGTGACGTCACAACAGTTGTATGCCATTATACATATAAAGTGTAACACCGAATGTGAAGTGTATTCTGTCATAAGTGAAAAGTGAAATCACTTGAGGAACATGGGATGCATGAGCATATGTGGTTATAAACATCATGGGTAAAGGATTTACAAAATAGTGATAGAAGGCCTATGTACGATGACTACGTCATCAGCATCTGACAACTTGTCATCGCACCACTGCCAGTGCAAGTATTGCTCACCTGTTGAGGTTGCATGATGCAGGGTTCTGAGTCCTGGTCTTGCATCACTGTTAGATACTGCTCACTCATTCCTGCAAGCTATTACAGAATTAGAGTAGAAATAGCATAGACGAGAGTGCAAGGAGTAAAGTGGTAGTGAGGGATAATGTCAGACACTTAAGCTGAGACAAGCTAAATTTTACAACCTAGCTACTTTCTGTATTTATAATTAGAATCGATAAGTGTTAGAAGTATTGGTAAGCTTTAGAATTACTGGTATTTACCGGTATTTATTAGGAGTATGAATACTTAGAAGTGGGGGCACACACACACACATACACACAGGAACAAGCACTTGTAAAAGCTGTAGTACACATGCACACACACACACACATACACAGGATTTCACACCTTCCTGTGAACTGACCATCTAAACCTTACTCCTCTCTCTCTCCCTCTCTCACTACCAGTCTCCCTCTCTACATATCTCTCTATCTATCTCTCTCTACTTATCTCACTCTTTACCTATCTCTCTCTCTCTACCTATCTCTCTCACTCTCTACCTATTTCTCTCTCTCCCCTCTCCCATCTTTCCCCTCTCTCTTCTCTCCCCTCTAACATCTCTTCCTTCTAACACATCCCCCCCTCTAACATCTCTCCCCCAAGAAGGGCCAAGGACTGAAAGGGAAGAACAGCTGGGAGCAGATGGAGAGGGTGATAGGTCGAATGATGAAGCACAACCACGCTACCAAGAGCCACTGGAAAAATCAAGGGAGAAAATGACCATGTACCAACAGGAACCAGAGTCACAGAGGGAGAGGCAATGGGAGGAGGAAAGGGCTAAATCAGTGTTTATCCATGGGCTTCAGGAGAGAGAGGAAAGGGCACACACTGAAAGGCGGCAGGAAGAAAGAAAGGAGATTGAGAAAATCATCACGGAAATAGGTGAAGAAGAGATGGACGAGACTGTAAATTTTCAGAGAATAGGGGGGTACTTGAAGGGGAGAAGCCGACCAATCAAGCTGATTCTCAGGACGGAAACAGTGTGGAACAGGATCCTCCATGAGAAACCACGGTTGAAATACTCAGAAGAGTACAAGAGGGTGTTCCTAGACAGAGACAGAACACAAACAGATCGACAGCAGCTGAGGGAGAGGACAAAAAAAGCAAAAGGAGCTAGGAAAGGAGACAAGGATGGAACCAGCAGAGGTCACTCAGAGCAGAACAGAGCAGCAAGTGCAAGCACACACACAACTATCCTCAGAACCCCACAACCTACCACACCATCCCAACACACACCACAATCCATACCCACAGCTTCCACCCAACACCGAGCTATAGAATCCCACAGTATGCTACCAGGTCTCCCACCCTCACAGGCCCCCCAAACCACAGTGCTGGAAAGGAAACTGAAGGTATGGTACACAAACGCTGATGGAATAACAAATAAGTGGGAGGAGTGGCATGAAAGAGTCAAAGAGGCATCACCAGACATCATAGCTCTCACAGAAACCAAGCTTACAGGTATAATAACAGATGCCATCTTTCCAATGGGATAGCAGATCCTGAGGAAAGACAGAGGGAACAGGGGGGTGGAGGAGTGGCACTGCTGATCAAAAACCGATGGAATTTTGATGAGCTGGAGAGAGGAGACAGCGGAGAAGAAAGTGATTACATAGCAGGAACGCTTCACTCTGGAGGTCCCAAGGAGGTAATTGCAGTGCTGTATAACCCACCACAGAACAGCAGGAGGCCAAGGCAAGAGTATGACGAGAACAATAGAGCGATGGTTGACACACTGACTGCAGTGGTCAGAAGAGCTCATGCATGCAGGGAAAAGCTCCTGATCATGGGTGACTTTAACTGCAAGGAGATCGATTGGGAGAACTTGGAGCCACAATGGGGTCAAGATACATGGAGAGCTAAGATGATGGAGGTGGTACTGGAAAACTTCATGCACCAACACGTAAGGGACACTACAAGAGAGAGAGGAGAGGATGAACCAGCAAGACTGGACTTAGTATTCACCTTGAGTAGTGCAGATATTGAGGACATCACATATGAAAGGGGTCTTTCATATGTGATGTCCTCATGCGATCATGTGGTTTTAAGCTTCAAATACATAGTAGAGCTACAAGTGGAGGGGGAAGCAGGAAGGCCAGGATGAATGAAGCCAGACTACAAAAAAAGGGACTACATGGGAATGAGGAACTTCCTGAACAGGGTTCAGTGGGACAGAGAACTGACAGATAATGAGATGATGGAATATGTAGCAACAATGTGCAAGGAGGCTGAGGAGAGGTTTGTACCCAAGAGTAACAGGAATAATGAAAAAGCCAGGATGAGCCCATGATTCACCCAAAGGTGCAGGGAGGCAAAAACCAAGTGTGCTAGGGAATGGAAGAAATATAGAAGGCAAAGGACCCAGGAGAATAAGGAGAGCAGTCCTAGAGCCAGAAACGAATATGCACAGATAAGAAGGGAGGCCCAACGACAATATGAAAACGACATAGCAGCACAAGCCAAATCTGACCCGAAACTGTTATACAGCCACATCAGCAAGAAAACAACAGTCAAGGACCACGTAATCAGGCTAATGAAGGAAGGAGGAGAGACAACAAAAAATGACCGTGAAGTATGTGAGGAACTCAACAAGAGATTCAAAGAAGTGTTCACAGAGGAGACAGAAGGGGCTCCAGAAAGACGGAGAGGTGGGACACACCACCAAGTGCTGGACACAGTGCACACAACCGAGGAAGAAGTGAAGAGGCTTCTGAGTGAGCTAGATACCTCAAAGGCAATGGGGCCAGATAACATCTCCCCATTGGTCCTGAGAGAGGGAGCAGAGGCGCTATGTGTACCCTTAACAACAATATTCAATACATCTATCGAAACAGGTAAATTGCCTGAGGCATGGAAGACAGCAAATGTAGTCCCAGTCTTCAAAAAAGGAGACAGACATGAAGCACTAAACCACAGACCAGTGTCACTGACATGTATAGTATGCAAAGTCATGGAGAAGATTATCAGGAGAAGAGTGCTGGAACACCTAGAAAGGAATGATCTCATCAACAGTAGCCAACATGGTTTCAGGGATGGGAAATCCTGTGTCACAAACCTACTGGAGTTCTATGACATGGTGACAGCAGTAAGACAAGAGAGAGAGGGTTGGGTGGATTGCATATTCTTGGACTGCAAGAAGGTGTTTGACACAGTTCCACACAAGAGATTGGTGCAAAAACTGGAGGAACAAGCAGAGATAACAGGGAAGGCACTTCAATTGGTCAGGGAATACTTGTCAGGAAGTCAGCAGCGAGTCATGGTACGTGGCGAGGTGTCAGAGTGGGCACCTGTGACCAGCGGGGTCCCACAGGGTTCAGTCCTAGGACCAGTGATGTTTCTGGTATTTGTGAACGACATGGCGGAAGGAATAGACTCCGAAGTGTCCCTGTTTGCAGATGAAGTAAAGTTGATGGGAAGAATCCATTCGATCGAACACCAGGCAGAACCACAAAGGGGATCTGAACAAACTGCAGGCCTGGTCCAGCAATTGGTTCCTGGAGTTCAAAGTCATGAAGATTGGGGAAGGACAAAGAAGACCGCAGACGGAGTACAGTCTAGGGGGCCAGAGACTACAAACCTCGCTCAAGGAAAAAGTTCTTGGGGTGAGTATAACACCAGGCACATCTCCTGAAGCGCACATCACCCAAATAACTGCTGCAGCATATGGGCGCCAAGCAAACCTCAGAACAGCATTCCGACATCTTAATAAGGAATCGTTCAGGACCCTGTACACCGTGTACGTTAGGCCCATATTGGAGTATGCGGCACCAGTTTGGAACCCACACCTAGCCAAGCATGTAAAGAAACTAGGAAAAGTGCAAAGGTTTGCAACAAGACTAGTTCCAGAGCTAAGAGGTATGTCCTACGAGGAAAGGTTAAGGGAAATCAACCTGACGACACTGGAGGACAGGAGAGATAGAGAGGACATAATAACGACATACAAAATACTGAGAGGAATTGACAAGGTGGACAAAGACAGGATGTTCCAGAGATGGGACACAGCAACGAGGGGACACAGTTGGAAGTTGAAGACACAGATGAATCACAGGGATGTTAGGAAGTATCTCTTCAGCCACAGAGTAGTCAGGATGTGGCACGATGTTTCATCCCCAAAATGCGGGTTAATTGTGAACTAGATGATGCGGGTGGCTTCGCGATCCTAAGAAAAGATATCCCCGTTTCTTATAAGCTTAGTTATTATGTTTATCATGGGGAGCACTAAGCCCATAGATATTATACAGCACTTGTGGCGGTGGGATGGAAGGTATTCACGCTAAATTCAGGGAACTGTAGCACAGATCCAATTCCCTAGATCAAGAGCTCTTCACCTGCATCACCTCGGTTGAGGAGTTAAAAGCTTGGTATAGAGTGCAGAATAAATGTCTAGTGCAGTTAAATATGTAAATATCCAAGTATAATGCACCATCATTTAAGGACTGTGGTTTATGCCTCTCCATGCCATCCACAGTAACCAAACTATCATGACAGCTGAGCGGCTCTGAACCATGAAGGAAGGCAGTGTATCAAGGAGGCAGGTGTTAAGATAATAGGAATTCTCTCAGCTCAACTGGATTTAAGCTGCTGGGGAAATATACCAGGTTATGATGTACAACCCAGAACCTTCGAGGTGCTTCAGGTGCTTGAGGTATAACCACCTTAGCACCCAATGACAGTTTAAGGAAATATGCATGGTACCTGCAGGTGGTCTCACTTGACCATGGACTGCTTGGGCAATCTAAGGAGAGGATCCTTGGAGTCTGAACTTCGGCAAGAAGTTGTTGAATTAGACACATGTGCAACACTTAGGTAACTTTATTGAGGAAACATGAAACTTCTCGGTTATCTGAACCATTTATCTACATTCCTGTCAGACACAGCAACATCTTGGGGTCTTGATAAAGGGAATTCTTCACCTGCCTAACCGAGAGGAATGACCTACTTCCACATGTGGATTTGTCCAGTGTTAACGCTTATGACTGCTTCACCTCACCTGCCTGCAGTATATAAGCCACTTCTTCACACATATGCTGTGCTCTTTTCAAGATTGAAGGACTGATTACATCGACTCCAGGCTGAGGGACTGATTACCTCAAACTCCTGATCTTCACCATTCTTCCTTGTTTAGGACTGGTGAGGCCAATTCGTGGCGAAACGTTTCCTCAGTAAAGACACCCAAATGTTGCATGTGTCTAATTCATATGGACTTAAGAATGGAGGAACACTGCAGAAGGCCTACTGGCCCATACAAGGCAGGTCCTTATAAAAAACCACGACTACCCAAAGCTACCCAAGAATTTTCTCCCGTACTTAGAACACCAATCAAACCCATCCCCTCCCACACACCCAAGATCCTAGCCTTTACCCCCTTGTTCGGAAGATTGTTCCACGCATTCACAACTCTTCAAAAACCAGAACTTATCTATGTCTTTTTTAAATCTAAATTTATCCAACTTCCGTTATTTCTTCTTACTTAGTTCGATATCCTCAATACTTTATTAATATCACTTCGATATGTCCCTCATTCTACGTCTCTCCAGTAAATCATTTTAATCATTCTTCTCTGTATGTTCTCCAATGAATCTATATCCATCCTGTAGTAAAGACACAAAAACTGAGCGACATAATTCCAATGATTCTTCACTAGTGATGTATAGAGCTGTAAAATAACTTTTGGACTTCTGTTACTTATGCTTCTAGAAATAAGTCCCAGTAATCATGCCTGAAACCTGCGCTGCCCAGAGAGGCTCCGTCGAGCCAGGGCAGCATGGAAAACCCCAATTGTCAAGCCTCCAACATTAAGTAGAACCCTCACCACTGTCCACAGGAGGCTAGTGTATCACAGAACCCATAGCCATTCACCCTGGCACAGCGGCGGAGAAGGCTGAGGAAACATCAACGACAACATCACACCCTCGCTCAGCAGGTTCCCGGCACTTCTGCTCAGACTCCCACCTCACAACGGCAGCCAGGAAGCAGCATGTCGCAGGAAGAGACTACCTCCAACGCGTCTACCTTAACTCCACAACAGCCATAATTGAAGAGCATGTAGAACAAGGGAACAAAGTAAGCCATGCCATATTTCCCCTGAGTCATCAACACACACACACACACACCATAACTTTTGCACTTGTGAGCACATTTCATCATAGCAGCATAACAGACGGTACTTATTAAAAGTAGTACAGTATCTTATCAAATGTGCACATAGCACCATATGATTACACTGGTCAACAATTTGTTGTATGCTTCTTAAATGATATTAGTTAATTCTTATGTATTTTCATGTCCTGAATCCAAATATCACCTTGACAAATGCTTATTGACTATAGGTGTAAAGATACGAGACATGTAATATTTGATTATTTTATTATAACGTTCACTGTGTCAGTATGTTTTAAACTCTAATCCGTACCTACTCTCTGCCTTTTTCCTTGATGCTTATAGTGAGCTGAAGAATCATCTCTTGCCAATGTCCAGCAATACTCTGCAAGCATTCTTGTGCCCCATTTCCCCTGGTACCATTTTCCCATGGATGAAATATCTTGGAGAAACCTTTCACCATGTTCGACACTAACTGCCCCACAGTTCGTTGGAAAAAAAATCTAAATGTGAGTCCAAAAAGTGGATTTTAAGTGACATGTTACATCCCATGTTCTTGTAAGCTTTGATGATGTTTTTCACCTATTCTTCATAATTGCCTTCCCTTCTGTTTCCCAGAAATCCCCTCGCCACTAACTTGAATGCGTCCTAAGCAGCTTATTTCTCCCCATGAAGGTCTGATTCAAAGTCACCATCTTTAAGAAGCTCTGAATCTGAAGACCATTGAATTGAAAACTCCCTGTAATATCTTAGTGTCGCTCAGTGAGGGGAATTTGGAAGTTAAATACTTCAATCCCTGACCGGTTTGTCCACAGCTTCTACAAAGTATTTCAAGAGCCCCAGTTTTATGCGGTGGTTCAATGAGAGGTGGATGTTGAACATTTTTCATCTCAGGTTCTAATGATTGACGAGGTGGGCCAGTCTCTCCTGATGTAGTGGGAACCTCTTGCACGGCTGTCCCATTCACATAGAAAGCAGCAGTACTTGGTGTATTCGCCCTACAAGCCCATCACAAGAGCAACAACCTTTAAGTCACCACAGAGCTGCCAATAATGTTCATCATATTCCATGCATTGCAAGATGTGCTTCATATTCTCAAAAATTTCTTTCATATGTAACGCATAAGGATAGGATAGGATTTCGTTCGGATTTTTAACCCCGGAGGGTTAGCCACCCAGGATAACCCAAGAAAGTCAGTGCGTCATCGAGGACTGTCTAACTTATTTCCATTGGGGTCCTTAATCTTGTCCCCCAGGATGCGACCCACACCAGTCGACTAACACCCAGGTACCTATTTGCTGCTAGGTGAACAGGACAACAGGTGTAAGGAAACGTGTCGAAATGTTTCCACCCGCCGGGAATCGAACCCGGGCCCTCCGTGTGTGAAGCGGGAGCTTTAGCCACCAGGCCACCGCAGGAACTGATGGCTTTCTATTGACGTCATGCAGCCAGAAACGTTTCAGACTCTTCTTAAAAAGTGTTTAGCTAAGAAAGTCACCTACCTTTCACCTCAAAGTATAAAGTTGCACATAACAACCACCTCCCATGACTGCTGGAACAATAACGAAGGTCAGTGATACTGTGAGTGTGGTAAGACACACACTGCCACAAGCCTGTTGGAACCTGTTGTGTCACGTAGGTGTATATTGAAAAGTAGAGGTAACAAACAATTTTCACCATGATATGCATTGTCAATGAGCTAAAATGATATATATGTACATATAAATATATATATATATATATATATATATATATATATATATATATATATATATATATATATATATATATATATATATATATATATATATATATATATATATATATATATATATATATGTTTAAACTCCACTTGGGCATATCGTCTCACAAAACAAAAAAAATAGTACTACACTTTAATCGGTGCACAGTTGTCAGTATTGATAATATCTCTTAGGTGTGTGTGCAGCTGTTGTTGTACGTATGTACGTCACCAACACCGCTACTCTCTGAGACAGCAACCACTACCAGCGTGGCTCCATCTTTCATTCCTGCTGAAGGTAACTAACTACAAATACAAGGGAACTAAACCTTATAATAATAATAATAATAGTCCATTGTTGTGCAGTCTATTCTCGGCAACTTATATATATATATATATCTCTATATATATATATATATATATATATATATATATATATATAAATATCTCTATATATATATATATATATATATATATATATATATATATATATACATATATGTATATATATATATATATATATATATATATATATATATATAGAGATATATATTTATATATATATATATATATATATATATACATATATGTATATATAGATATATGTATATATATATATATATATATATATATATATATATATATATATTATATATAAATATATATATATATATATATATATATATATATATATATATATATATATATATATAATTTTAGCTCACTGATAATGAATATCATGGTTAAAATTGTTTGTTACCTCTACTTTTCAATATACACCTACGTGACACAACAGGTTCCAACAGGCTTGTGGCAGTGTGTGTCTTACCACACTCACAGTATCACTGACCTTCGTTATTGTTCCAGCAGTCATGGGAGGTGGTTGTTATGTGCAACTTTATACTTTGAGGTGAATGGTAGGTGACTTCCTTAGCTAAACACTTTTTAAGAAGAGTCTGAAACGTTTCTGGCTGCATGACGTCAATAGAAAGCCATCAGTTCCTGCGTGCTATGCATCACATATGAAAGAAATTTTTGAGAATATGAAGCACATCTTGCAATGCATGGAATATGATGAACATCAGTGGCAGCTCTGTGGTGACTTAAAGGTTGTTGCTCTTGTGATGGGCTTGTAGGGCGAATACACCAAGTACTGCTGCTTTCTATGTGAATGGGACAGCCGTGCAAGAGGTTCCCACTACATCAGGAGAGACTGGCCCACCTCGTCAATCATTAGAACCTGAGATGAAAAATGTTCAACATCCACCTCTCATTGAACCACCGCATAAAACTGGGGCTCTTGAAATACTTTGTAGAAGCTGTGGACAAAGGCGTAATAGCGCACAAAATGCGCGCTAAAGGAATAACAGGAAAAGTCGGTCGATGGATCTATAATTTCCTCACTAACAGAACACAGAGAGTAGTCGTCAACAGAGTAAAGTCCGAGGCAGCTACGGTGACAAGCTCTGTCCCACAAGGCACAGTACTAGCTCCCATCTTGTTCCTCATCCTCATATCCGACATAGACAAGGATGTCAGCCACAGCACCGTGTCTTCCTTTGCAGATGACACCCGAATCTGCATGACAGTGTCTTCCATTGCAGACACTGCAAGGCTCCAGGCGGACATCAACCAAATCTTTCAGTGGGCTGCAGAAAACAATATGAAGTTCAACGATGAGAAATTTCAATTACTCAGATATGGTAAACATGAGGAAATTAAATCTTCATCAGAGTACAAAACAAATTCTGGCCACAAAATAGAGCGAAACACCAACGTCAAAGACCTAGGAGTGATTATGTCGGAGGATCTCACCTTCAAGGACCATAACATTGTATCAATCGCATCTGCTAGAAAAATGACAGGATGGATAATGAGAACCTTCAAAACTAGGGAGGCCAAGCCCATGATGACACTCTTCAGGTCACTTGTTCTATCTAGGCTGGAATATTGCTGCACTCTAACAGCACCTTTCAAGGCAGGTGAAATTGCCGACCTAGAAAATGTACAGAGAACTTTCACGGCGCGCATAACGGAGATAAAACACCTCAATTACTGGGAGCGCTTGAGGTTTCTAAACCTGTATTCCCTGGAACGCAGGAGGGAGAGATACATGATTATATACACCTGGAAAATCCTAGAGGGACTAGTACCAAACTTGCACACGAAAATCACTCACTACGAAAGCAAAAGACTTGGCAGACGATGCACCATCCCCCCAATGAAAAGCAGGGGTGTCACTAGCACGTTAAGAGACCATACAATAAGTGTCAGGGGCCCGAGACTGTTCAACTGCCTCCCAGCACACATAAGGGGGATTACCAACAGACCCCTGGCAGTCTTCAAGCTGGCACTGGACAAGCACCTAAAGACAGTTCCTGATCAGCCGGGCTGTGGCTCGTACGTTGGTTTGCGTGCAGCCAGCAGCAACAGCCTGGTTGATCAGGCGCTGATCCACCAGGAGGCCTGGTCACAGACCGGGCCGCGGGGGCGTTGACCCCCGAAACTCTCTCCAGGTAAACTCCAGGTAAACTGCTGCTTTCTATGTGAATGGGACAGCCGTGCAAGAGGTTCCCACTACATCAGGAGAGACTGGCCCACCTCGTCAATCATTAGAACCTGAGATGAAAAATGTTCAACATCCACCTCTCATTGAACCACCGCATAAAACTGGGGCTCTTGAAATACTTTGTAGAAGCTGTGGACAAACCGGTCAGGGATTCAAGTATTTAACATCCAAATTCCCCTCACTGAGCGATACTAAGATATTACAGGGAGTTTTCAATTCAATGGTCTTCAGATTCAGAGCTTCTTAAAGATGATGACTTTGAATCAGACCTTCATGGGGAGAAATAAGCTGCTTGGGACGCATTCAAGTTAGTGGCGAGGGGATTTCTGGGAAACAGAAGGGAAGGCAATTATGAAGAATAGGTGAAAAACATCATCAAAGCTTACAAGAACATGGGATGTAACATGTCACTTAAATCCACTTTTTGGACTCACATTTAGATTTTTTTCCAACGAACTGTGGGGCAGTTAGTGTCGAACATGGTGAAAGGTTTCTCCAAGATATTTCATCCATGGGAAAATGGTACCAGGGGAAATGGGGCACAAGAATGCTTGCAGAGTATTGCTGGACATTGGCAAGAGATGATTCTTCAGCTCACTATAAGCATCAAGGAAAAAGGCAGAGAGTAGGTACGGATTAGAGTTTAAAACATACTGACACAGTGTACGTTATAATAAAATAATCAAATATTACATGTCTCGTATCTTTACACCTATAGCCAATAAGCATTTGTCAAGGTGATATTTGGATTCAGGACATGAAAATACATAAGAATTAACTAATATCATTTAAGAAGCATACAACAAATTGTTGACCAGTGTAATCATATGGTGCTATGTGCACATTTGATAAGATACTGTACTACTTTTAATAAGCACCGTCTGTTATGCTGCTATGATGAAATGTGCTCACAAGTGCAAAAGTTATGGTGTGTGTGTGTTGATGACTCAGGGGAAATATGGCATGGCTTACTTTGTTCCCTTGTTCTACATGCTCTTCAATTATGGCTGTTGTGGAGTTAAGGTAGACGCGTTGGAGGTAGTCTCTTCCTGCGACATGCTGCTTCCTGACTGCCGTTGTGAGGTGGGAGTCTGAGCAGAAGTGCCGGGAACCTGCTGAGCGAGGGTGTGATGTTGTCGTTGATGTTTCCTCAGCCTTCTCCGCCGCTGTGCCAGGGTGAATGGCTATGGGTTCCGTGATACACTAGCCTCCTCTGGACAGTGGTGAGGGTTCTACTTAATGTTGGAGGCTGGACAATTGGGGTTTTCCATGCTGCCCTGGCTGGACAGAGCCTCTCTGGGCAGTGCAGGTTTCAGGCATGATTACTCAGACTTATTTCTAGAAGCATAAGTAACAGAAGTCCAAAAGTTATTTTACAGCTCTATACATCACTAGTGAAGAATCATTGGAATTATGTCGCTCAGTTTTTGTGTCTTTACTACAGGATGGATATAGATTCATTGGAGAACATACAGAGAAGAATGATTAAAATGATTTACTGGAGAGACGTAGAATGAGGGACATATCAAAGTGATATTAATAAAGTATTGAGGATATCGAACTAAGTAAGAAGAAATAACGGATGTAAGTTGGATAAATTTAGATTTAAGAAAGACATAGATAAGTTCTGGTTTTTGAAGAGTTGTGAATGCGTGGAACAATCTTCCGAACAAGGCTAGGATCTTGGGTGTGTGGGAGGGGATGGGTTTGATTGGTGTTCTAAGTATGGGAGTAAATTCTTGGGTAGCTTTGGGTAGTCGTGGTTTTTTATAAGGACCTGCCTTGTATGGGCCAGTAGGCCTTCTGCAGTATTCCTCCATTCTTAAGTCCATATGAATTAGACAAATGCAACATTTGGGTGTCTTTACTGAGGAAACGTTTCGCCACGAATTGGCCTCACCAGTCCTAAACAAGGAAGAATGGTGAAGATCAGGAGTTTGAGGTAATCAGTCCCTCAGCCTGGAGTCAATGTAATCAGTCCTTCAATCTTAAAAAGAGCACAGCATATGTGTGAAGAAGTGGCTTATATACTGCAGGCAGGTGAGGTGAAGCAGTCATAAGCGTTAACACTGGACAAATCCACATGTGGAAGTAGGTCATTCCTCTCGGTTAGGCAGGTGAAGAATTCCCTTTATCAAGACCCCAAGATGTTGCTGTGTCTGACAGGAATGTAGATAAATGGTTCAGATAACCGAGAAGTTTCATGTTTCCTCAATAAAGTTACCTAAGTGTTGCACATGTGTCTAATTCAACAACTTCTTGCCGAAGTTCAGACTCCAAGGATCCTCTCCTTAGATTGCCCAAGCAGTCCATGGTCAAGTGAGACCACCTGCAGGTACCATGCATATTTCCTTAAACTGTCATTGGGTGCTAAGGTGGTTATACCTCAAGCACCTGAAGCACCTCGAAGGTTCTGGGTTGTACATCATAACCTGGTATATTTCCCCAGCAGCTTAAATCCAGTTGAGCTGAGAGAATTCCTATTAAGCTTGATCAACACCTGCCTCCTTGATACACTGCCTTCCTTCATGGTTCAGAGCCGCTCAGCTGTCATGATAGTTTGGTTACTGTGGATGGCATGGAGAGGCATAAACCACAGTCCTTAAATGATGGTGCATTATACTTGGATATTTACATATTTAACTGCACTAGACATTTATTCTGCACTCTATACCAAGCTTTTAACTCCTCAACCGAGGTGATGCAGGTGAAGAGCTCTTGATCTAGGGAATTGGATCTGTGCTACAGTTCCCCGAATTGAGCGTGAATACCTTCCATCCCACCGCCACAAGTGCTGTATAATATCTATGGGCTTAGCGCTCCCCATGATAAACATAATAACTAAGCTTATAAGAAACGGGGATATCTTTTCTTAGGATCGCGCAGCCACCCGCATCATCTAGTTCACAATTAACCCGCATTTTGGGGATGAAACATCGTGCCACATCCTGACTACTCTGTGGCTGTAATAAAGTTGGTAGAATTACCGACAATATGTAAAGTAAAAGGACACAAGTGCAACTAATGTGACATTTATTGTGGCAACGTTTCGCTCTCCAGGAGCTTTATCAAGCCATTACAAACAATACATGGACACAGAGGGTATATAAAGGCTCAGAGTGAGGTGAATACTAGTGAGGTACCATTCCGATGTTCACTAGTGGTAGTAGTAGTAGTAGTAGTGGTAGTGACAAAAGCAATTAATTCGTACATGAGTAAAAGGATATAAAAGCTATTACTTGGGTAACATAAAAATAGGTTGGACAAATATAAACTGGAATGAGGCAGGTTGTTTCAGTGTTCACTCTCTGTGCTTTGTGTAGTATAACAGGAGAGACTATGTGATGGCAGGGTTTACTGTTTTCAGGAGGATTCTTGCTAAGACTTCGGAGATGGTGAAGCTGCCGTTGTTTTGTTTAATTGTATTCGAAACAGCGATCAGTGCTGATTCAAGGCATTTGCGTGTGCGGAAATTAGTTTCTTTTATCACTAATTGGGCGTCTCTGAATTTCATAAGATGATTGGTGGAATTTCGGTGTTGTACACAGGCGTTGTTTAAGTTGTCGTTCCTACATGCGTATATGTGTTCACTGAGGCGGGTGTCGAGGTTTCTTGCTGTTTCACCTACGTAGATCTTGTCACAGCCTCCACAGGGTATAGTGTAAACTCCTGCAGAGACGCCCAATTAGTGATAAAAGAAACTAATTTCCGCACACGCAAATGCCTTGAATCAGCACTGATCGCTGTTTCGAATACAATTAAACAAAACAACGGCAGCTTCACCATCTCCGAAGTCTTAGCAAGAATCCTCCTGAAAACAGTAAACCCTGCCATCACATAGTCTCTCCTGTTATACTACACAAAGCACAGAGAGTGAACACTGAAACAACCTGCCTCATTCCAGTTTATATTTGTCCAACCTATTTTTATGTTACCCAAGTAATAGCTTTTATATCCTTTTACTCATGTACGAATTAATTGCTTTTGTCACTACCACTACTACTACTACTACTACCACTAGTGAACATCGGAATGGTACCTCACTAGTATTCACCTCACTCTGAGCCTTTATATACCCTCTGTGTCCATGTATTGTTTGTAATGGCTTGATAAAGCTCCTGGAGAGCGAAACGTTGCCACAATAAATGTCACATTAGTTGCACTTGTGTCCTTTTACTTTACATACTCTGTGGCTGAAGAAATACTTCCTAACATCCCTGTGATTCATCTGTGTCTTCAACTTCCAACTGTGTCCCCTCGTTGCTGTGTCCCATCTCTGGAACATCCTGTCTTTGTCCACCTTGTCAATTCCTCTCAGTATTTTGTATGTCGTTATTATGTCCTCTCTATC
>NW_027197849.1:0-5000 GCF_038502225.1 Cherax quadricarinatus
GTTTGGTCTAATCTCAAGGTTGATCGCTATTCGGGGTGTAAGTTGGGTTTCTCACGTACCCAACTCACACCCCAACTCACACATCAATTCACACCCCAAATTACACCCCAACTCACACCCCAACTCACATCCCAACTCACACCCCAAATTACACCCAAACTCACACCCCAACTCACACCCCAACTCACACCCCAACTCACACCCCAACTTACACTCCAACTGGGAATGAAAATGAATTTGACCAGGTGACGTTTTGGCTCTATAAAACGCTTAAAAGGCCTGTAATATGGGCGAAACGTGCAAAAAATATCCAATTACTGATTACATATCCACGACTGATACTTAGGTGAACAGTGACAGCAGGTGTAAGGTGACTAACACCCAGGTACCTACTTACTGCTAGGTGAACATTGACAGCAGGCGTACTGTGACTAACACCCAGGTACGTACTTACTGCTAGGTGAACAGTGACAGCAGGTGTAATGTGACTTACACCCAGGAGGGACTGACCACCTACTACCAAGGTTGAGGGACTGACCACCTACTACCAAGGCTGAGGGACTGACCACCTACTACCAAGGTTGAGGGACTGACCACCTACTAGGTTGAGGGACTGACCACCTACTACCAAGGTTGAGGGACTGACCACCTACTACCAAGACTGAGGGACTGACCACCTACTACCAAGGTTGAGGGACTGACCACCTACTACCAATACTGAGGGACTGACCACCTACTACCAAGGACTGAGGGACTGACCACCTACTACCAATACTGAGGGACTGACCACCTACTATCAAGGACTGAGGGACTGACCACCTACTATCAAGACTGAGGGACTGACCACCTACTATCAAGGCTGAGGGACTGACCACCTACTACCAAGGTTGAGGGACTGACCACCTACTATCAAGGTTGAGGGACTGACCACCTACTACCAAGACTGAGGGACTGACCACCTACTATCAAGACTGAGGGACTGACCACCTACTACCTATCAAGACTGAGGGACTGACCACCTACTATCAAGGCTGAGGGACTGACCACCTACTACCAAGGCTGAGGGACTGACCACCTACTATCAAGGCTGAGGGACTGACCACCTACTATCAAGGACTGAGGGACTGACCACCTACTATCAAGGCTGAGGGACTGACCACCTACTATCAACCTACTGAGGGACTGACCACCTACTATCAAGACTGAGGGACTGACCACCTACTATCAAGGCTGAGGGACTGACCACCTACTATCAAGGCTGAGGGACTGACCACCTACTATCAAGACTGAGGGACTGACCACCTACGATCAAGGCTGAGGGACTGACCACCTACTATCAAGGCTGAGGGACTGACCAGCTACTATCAAGGCTGAGGGACTGACCACCTACTATCAATGTTGAGGGACTGACCATCTACTATCAAGGCTGAGGGACTGACCACCTACTATCAAGAGCGAGGGACTGACCACCTACTATCAAGACTGAGGGACTGACCACCAACTATCAAGACTGAGGGACTGACCACCTACTATCAAGGCTGAGGGACTGACCACCTACTATCAAGACTGAGGGACTGACCACCTACTATCAAGACTGAGGGACTGACCACCAACTAGCAACACTCAAGGGCTGACCACCTACTATCAACACTCAGGGACTGACCACCTACTATCAACACTCAGGGACTGACCACCTTCTATCAACACTAAGGGACTGACCACCTTCTATCAACACTCAGGGACTGACCACCTACTATCAACACTCAGGGACTGACCACCTACTATCAAGACTGAGGGACTGACCACCTACTATCAAGACTGAGGGACTGACCACCTACTATCAAGACTGAGGGACTGACCACCTACTATCAAGACTGAGGGACTGACCACCTACTATCAAGACTGAGGGACTGACCACCTACTATCAAGACTGAGGGACTGACCACCTACTATCAAGGCTGAGGGACTGACCACCTACTATCAAGGCTGAGGGACTGACCATCTACTATCAAGGCTGAGGGACTGACCACCTACTATCAAGGCTGAGGGACTGACCATCTACTATCAAGGCTGAGGGACTGACCATCTACTATCAAGGCTGAGGGACTGACCACCTACTATCAAGGCTGAGGGACTGACCATCTACTATCTGAGGGACTGACCACCTACTACTATCAAGTCTGAGGGACTGACCACCTATTGTCAAGGCTGAGGGACTGTCCACCTACTATCAAGGCTGAGGGACTGATCACCTACTATCAAGACTGAGGGACTGACCACCTACTATCAAGACTGAGGGACTGACCACCTACTATCAAGGACTGAGGGACTGACCACCTACTACCAACTACTGAGGGACTGACCACCTACTACCAAGGTTGAGGGACTGACCACCTACTATCAAGGCTGAGGGACTGACCACCTACTACCAAGGACTGAGGGACTGACCACCTACACCTACTGACCACCTACTAAGACTGAGGGACTGACCACCTACTATCAAGACTGAGGGACTGACCACCTACTATCAAGACTGAGGGACTGACCACCTACTATCAAGACTGAGGGACTGACCACCTACTATCAAGACTGAGGGACTGACCACCTACTATCAAGACTGAGGGACTGACCACCTACTATCAAGACTGAGGGACTGATCACCTACTACCAACTGAGGGACTGACCACCTACTATCTGAGGGACTGACCACCTACTACCTGAGGGACTGACCACCTACTATCAAGGCTGAGGGACTGACCACCTACTATCAAGACTGAGGGACTGACCACCTACTATCAAGACTGAGGGACTGACCACCTACTATCAAGGACTGAGGGACTGACCACCTACTATCAAGGGACTGACCACCTACTATCAAGACTGAGGGACTGACCACCTACTATCAAGACTGAGGGACTGACCACCTACTATCAAGACTGAAAGACTGACCACCAACTATCAAGACTGAGGGACTGACCACCTACTATCAAGGCTGAGGGACTGACCACCTACTATCAAGACTGAGGGACTGACCACCTACTATCAAGGACTGAGGGACTGACCACCTACTATCAAGGCTGAGGGACTGACCACCTATCTAGGTCTGAGGGACAACCTACTATCAAGGTCTGAGGGACTGACCACCTACTATCAAGACTGAGGGACTGACCACCTACTATCAAGGCTGAGGGACTGACCACCTACTATCAAGACTGAGGGACTGACCACCTACTATCAAGACTGAGGGACTGACCACCTACTATCAAGACTGAGGGACTGACCACCTACTATCAAGACTGAGGGACTGACCACCTACTATCAAGACTGAGGGACTGACCACCTACTATCAAGACTGAGGGACTGACCACCTACTATCAAGACTGAGGGACTGACCACCTACTATCAAGACTGAGGGACTGACCACCTACTATCAAGACTGAGGGACTGACCACCTACTATCAAGACTGAGGGACTGACCACCTACTATCAAGACTGAGGGACTGACCACCTACTATCAAGACTGAGGGACTGACCACCTACTATCAAGACTGAGGGACTGACCACCTACTATCAAGACTGAGGGACTGACCACCGACTATCAAGGACTGAGGGACTGACCACCTACTACCAAGACTGAGGGACTGACCACCTACTATCAAGACTGAGGGACTGACCACCTACTATCAAGACTGAGGGACTGACCACCTACTATCAAGGCTGAGGGACTGACCACCTACTATCAAGACTGACCACCTACTGAGGGACTGACCACCTACTATCAAGGCTGAGGGACTGACCACCTACTACCAAGGCTGAGGGACTGACCACCTACTACCAAGGCACCTACTGAGGGACTGACCACCTACTACCAAGGCTGAGGGACTGACCACCTACTACCAAGGACTGAGGGACTGACCACCTACTACCAAGGCTGAGGGACTGACCACCTACTACCAAGCTGAGGGACTGACCACCTACTACCCTCCCCCAGGATGCACCAACAAGGCTCCCCCACCCTCCCCCAGGATGCACCAACAAGGCTCCACCACCCTCCCCCAGGATGCACCAACAAGGCTCCACCTCTCTCCCCCAGGATGCACCTACAAGGCTCCCCCACCCTCCCCCAGGATGCACCAACAAGGCTCCACCTCTCTTCCCCTGGATGCTCCAACAAGGCACCCCCACGCTCCCCCAGAATGCACTAACAAGGCTCCGCCTCCCTCCCCCAGGATGCACCAACAAGGATCCCCCACTCTCCCCCAGGATGCACCAACAAGGTTCCACCAACCTCCCCCAGGATGCACCAACAAGGCTCCACCAACCTCCCCCAGGATGCACCAACAAAGCCCTTTCACCCTTCCCCAGGATGCACCAACAAGGCTCCACCTCTCTCCCCCAGGATGCACCAACAAAGCCCCTCCACCGTCCCCCAGGATGCACCAACAATGCTCCCCCACCCTCCCCAGGATGCGCCAACAATGTTTTAGGTATTAAAGTATTCTTGACTGGTGGTGTACAGGTGACATGTAGCCTTAATGACCCTCGTGTAGTAGATAGTCTTGAAACCCCATTAACCAACCAACCAGCCTTAATGACCCTCGTGTAGTAGATAGTCTTGAAACCCCATTAACCAACCAACCAGCCTTAATGACCCTCGTGTAGTAGATAGTCTTGAAACCCCATTAACCAACCAACCAGCCTTAATGACCCTCGTGTAGTAGATAGTCTTGAAACCCCATCCTAACATTAACCAACCAACCAGCCTTAATGACCCTCGTGTAGTAGATAGTCATTGAAACCCTCCTTGAAACCCCATTAACCAACCAACCAGCCTTAATGACCCTCGTGTAGTAGATAGTCTTGAAACCCCATTAACCAACCAACCAGTCTTAATAGTATAGATCTTGAAACCCCATTAACCAACCATCCAGCCTTAATGACCCTCGTGTAGTAGATAGTCTTGAAACCCCATTAACCAACCAACCAGCCTTAATGACCCT
>NW_027197849.1:10000-12500 GCF_038502225.1 Cherax quadricarinatus
TTGGTGCCCTGGTACATATTGGTGCCCTGGGACATATTGGTGCTCTGGTACATATTGGTGCTCTGGGACATATTGGTGCCCTGGGACATATTGGTGCCCTGGTACATATTGGTGCCCTGGGACATATTGGTGCTCTGGGACATACTGGTGCCCTGGAACATATTGGTGCCCTGGTACATATTGGTGCCCTGGTACATATTGGTGCCCTGGTACATATTGGTGCCCTGGTACATATTGGTGCCCTGGGACATATTGGTGCCCTGGTACATATTGGTGCCCTGGTACATATTGGTGCCCTGGGACATATTGGTGCCCTGGTACATATTGGTGCCCTGGTACATATTGGTGCTCTGGGACATATTGGTGCCCTGATACATATTGGTGCCCTGGGACATATTGGTGCTCTGGGACATATTGGTGCCTTGGTATATATTGGTACCCTGGGGCACATTGGTGCCTTGGTACATATTGGTACCCTGGGACATATTGGTACCCTGGGGCACATTGGTGCCTTGGTACATATTGGTACCCTGGGACATATTGGTGCCCTGGTACGTATTGGTGCCCTGGGACGTATTGGTGCCCTGGGACATATTGGTGCCCTGGGACATATTGGTGCCCTGGGACATATTGGTGCTCTGGGACATATTGGTGCCCTGGGACATATTGGTGCCTTGGTACATATTGGTACCCTGGGGCACATTGGTGCCTTGGTACATATTGGTACCCTGGGACATATTGGTGCCTTGGTACATATTGGTACCCTGGGACATATTGGTACCCTGGAACATATTGGTGCCGTGGTACATATTGGTACCCTGGGGCATATTGGTGCCTTGGTACATATTGGTACCCTGGGACATATTGGTACCCTGGGACATATTGGTGCCCTGGTACATATTGGTACCCTTGGACATAATGGTACCCTGGGACATATTGGTGCCTTGGTACATATTGGTAGCCTAGGGCATATTGGTGTCTTGGTACATATTGGTACCCTGGGACATATTGATACCCTGGGACATATTGGTGCCCTGGTACATATTGGTACCCTGGGACATATTGGTACCCTGGGACATATTGGTGCCCTGGGACATATTGGTGCCCTGGGACATATTGGTGCCCTGGTACATATTGGTACCCTGGGACATATTAGTACCCTGGGACATATTGGTGCCCTGGGACATATTGGTACCCTGGGACATATTGGTGCCCTGGGACATATTGGTGCCCTGGGACATATTGGTGCCCTAGGACATATTGGTGCCCTGGGACATATTGGTGCCCTAGGACATATTGGTGCTCTGGGACATATTGGTACCCTGGGACATATTGGTGCCCTGGGACATATTGGTGCCCTGGTACATATTGGTGCCCTGGTACATATTGGTACCCTGGGACATATTGGTACCCTGGGACATATTGGTGCCCTAGGACATATTGGTGCTCTGGGACATATTGGTACCCTGGGACATATTGGTGCCCTGGGACATATTGGTGCTCTGGTACATATTGGTACCCTGGGACATATTGGTACCCTGGGACATATTGGTACCCTGTTTAGGCCTAATTAGAGCATTTCTAGGGCTCGTGAAATTTCTGTTATTGTGTCCAATGGGAGAGCTCCTCGTTATCCAGAAGTAGCCAATCACAATGCCCCAATTCCTTGCGAAGGAGAGAAGCAGTTGTAAGTAAAAATTATGACTTGACTGGAACATTCATACTCAGAAATCTATGAAAGTTAGAGAAAAAAGTGACACTAAAGAGTTTATAGAATGTGTCGTTCTATAATATAGAGGCACAGCCAAATTCTCCATAGAAAAGCTGGTTTTTTTAATTTTTTTTTTTTGTATTTACTGAGGTGCCTGTGGGACCTCGGGGAACTTCCGGTAAATTAAATAATGGGATATTTTTAATTGATTTTTTTTTATTTGGCGTGGTTTTTATTGTTTTGTATCTATACTGTTTGTGTTTTTTTATTGAGAATGCTGTTATCTACACAGTGATTGTTCTCTTTAAATATTAGAGCTAATCTTTTTCTCTCTACCTCTCTATCTACCTATCTCTCTACCTCTTTCTATTCTCTACCTACCCTTCTCTATCTCTCTCTATTATTACTCTTCCTACCTATCACACTACCTCTTTCTTTCTCTCTCTCTCTCTCTCTCTCTCTCTCTCTCTCTCTCTCTCTCTCTCTCTCTCTCTCTCTCTCTCTCTCTCACCTGCATATCCAGTACTGTTGTGTCCCGTTGCTGAAGCGTTTCTTTTAAGCTCTCGATTTCTCTGTTGACCTGTTGTAACTGTTGTTCCTTTAGTGCCGTCTCCTGTTGCAGCTGCTGGTCCCTCTGCCTGATCTCCTGTTGTGCCTCCTTCAGCTGTTCTTTGATCTTCATGGCCTCCTGCTGCGCCTCCTTCAGCTGTTCTTTGATCTTCATGGCCTCCTGTTGTGCCTCCTTCAGTTGTTCTTTGTTCTTCGTGGCATCCTGTTGTGCCTCCTTCA
>NW_027197849.1:25000-53753 GCF_038502225.1 Cherax quadricarinatus
CATCCATTCCTTCCATTTTCTCAAAACCCCACTGGTTTTTAATGAGCAGTGCAACTCCTCCTCCCCCTCTCCTCCCTCTGTCTTTCCTGAAGATTTGATATCCGGATGGAAAGATTGAATCTGTTATTATTCTGGTGAGTTTTGTTTCTGTGAGTGCTATTATGTCTGGGGATGTCTCTTTGATTCTTTCGTGCCACTCCTCATACTTGTTTGTTATTCCATCTGCATTTGTATACCACACCTTCAACTTCTTTTCTAATACTGTGGTCTGGGAAGTATATTGGGGTGGGGGAAGTGGGAGACCAGGTAAGGAACTATGGGTTGTTGCTGTGGGGGTGAAGTTTGTAATGTAGTGGGTGGGGGCATTGGATGTGGCATGGGTGTTTTGATTTAGAGTGTTTGGTTGCACTGGGGTTGACCTGGTTGGGAGGCTTCTATAGAAAGTTGTGAGGGAGGCTGTATTTGATCTTCTTCCTGGGTCTGGGATCTCCTGTCTGTCTTCTCCATCCCCTCTCTTTCCTCCTTTCGCCTTTGTACCATCTCTCTCAGTTTCTTCCTTTCTTCTTGTGTTCTGTCGCGGTCGAGATACACCTTCCTGTATGCCGTCATGTCCCTTAATCGTGCTTTCTCCTGCAGGATCCTGGTCCGAGTCGCTTCTGCCTTGAAGGTCACTCTCACTGGCCGGGTTCTTTTTTTTACAAACCCCCCTATTCTCCGAAAATTTTCCAGCTGGGTCATATCGTCTTCTCCTATTGCTTTCATGATGCTTTCAATTGCTTTTTTTTCCCCTTGTTTTCTTGCTTCATATGTTTCCCCTTCGACTTCCTGGAGCCCATACACAAAGACTGACCTCACCCTTTCATTCTCCCACTGCATATCCCTGTGTATCCCCTCATTTAATTTGGTTTCCTCCACTGCAGCTTTCCTTTCATCAGTTTCACTGGCTAATGTACTTGGGCTCAGTGGCCTGTCATTTTCCCTTCTCGGCTTTCCTTGGGCTCTGTTGTTGTCTGTTGTGTGTGTGTGTGTGTGAGTGTGTGTGTGTGTGTGTGTGTGTGCCTAAATGTTGCCTATGTGTCTTATCTATCACACTAAGAGGTGTATATCTCAGTGTATGAAGAATTGAGACACTATGGAAACATATGGGAATCTTCTCCAGGCTGAGGGACTGACCATCTTGTTCCAGACCATGGTGCTGGACTCTTCTCCAGGCAGAGGGACTGACCACCTTGTTCCAGACCATGGTGCTGGACTCTTCTCCAGGCAGAGGGACTGACCACCTTGTTCCAGACCATGAAGCTGGACTCTTCTCCAGGCTGAGGGACTGACCATCTTGTTCCAGACCATGGAGCTGAACTCTTCTCCAGGCTGAGGGACTGACCACCTTGTTCCAGACCATGGAGCTGGACTCTTCTCCAGGCTGAGGAGCTGACCACCTTGTTCCAGACCATTGAGCTGGACTCTTCTCCATGCTGAGGGACTGACCACCTTGTTCCAGACCATGGAGCTGGACTCTTCTCCAGGCTGAGTGACTGACCACCTTGTTCCAGACCATGGAGCTGAACTCTTCTCCAGGCTGAGGGACTGACCACCTTGTTCCAGACCATGGAGCTGAACTCTTCTCCAGGCTGAGGGACTGACCACCTTGTTCCAGACCATGGAGCTGAACTCTTCTCCAGGCTGAGGGACTGACCACCTTGTTCCAGACCATGGAGCTGAACTCTTCTCCAGGCTGAGTGACTGACCACCTTGTTCCAGACCATGGAGCTGAACTCTTCTCCAGGCTGAGTGACTGACCACCTTGTTCCAGACCATGAAGCTGGACTCTTCCTAAGGGACTGACCACCCCAATAGTACGTCTTTAAGGCTGAGAGACTGATTACTTCATCTTCACATCTCTACTGATTCTGTTGCCTCTGTATTCGACTGAAGAATCCTTACGTGAAGGCGAAACGTTCCGGAATAAAGATACCTGTAACATAGTTGCATCTATATATACACACACATATTCCAGTTAAAGACACAGCTTAAGGAATGTATATGAAGGAACTGGCTGTGGCAGCAGGTTGGACATGACTGTTATGCTGGGTCAGTTCTGGTGATCACGAACACTAGGTGAACATTTGTCAACATTACCGAGAACTGCAACAGTTCTGCTGTGACTGCTGAGTTGTTATCAGTTGCAACATGTGAAGAGTTTAGTGTGTTGGAGGACGTGTTGTGTTGCAGGATATTGCTGGGTTGTGTGTTCATTATACAAGTGTTGTAGATCATGGCTGGGTTGTGTGTTCTCTTTCTCTTGCCTCTCTCATTCTCATTGTTTCTGCCTCTATTTCTCATTGTCTCCGCCTCTCTCATTCTTATTGTCTCTGCCTCTCTTTCTCATTGTCTCCTCCTCTCTCATTCTTATTGTCTCTGCCTCTCTTATTGTCTCCGCCTCTCTCATTCTTATTGTCTCTGCCTCTCTTTCTCATTGTCTCCTCCTCTCTCATTCTTATTGTCTCTGCCTCTCTTATTGCCTCCGCCTCTCTCATTCTTATTGTCTCTGCCTCTCTTTCTCTTTGTCTCCTCCTCTCTCATTCTTATTGTCTCTGCCTCTTTTTCTCATTGTCTCCTCCTCTCTCATTCTTATTGTCTCTTCCTCTCTTTCTCATTGTCTCCGCCTCATTCATCCTTATTGCCCCTTCCTCTCTCATTGTCTCCACCTCTCTCATTCTTATTGTCTCTCTCCAAATTTTAAAATTATTCTTTAACTCTCAAAGCTACAACAATAATAAATATTCTCCTGTTGGTTCAAAGTGTTCAGTGAACCGTAGAAAATATTCTCTTAATACAATATATCACAAAACCTCAGCTTCCAGACCTGTACATCTTCTTTCTCCGGGTTCACTATTCTATTTCCCATTTTCAAATACTCTCGGGTGACCTTGGATTAGTTTTCAAAGGCTCGATCCTCCGTTATGGTACGTACTGGTTTTGTAAGAGTTGTGGATGTGTGGAACAATCTTCCGAGTAGGGTGGTCGAGGCTAGGACCTTGGGGAGGCTAGGATCTTGGGGAGGCTAGGAACATGGGGAGGTAAGGATCTTGGAGTGGCTAGGGTCTTGGGGAGGCTAGGATCTTGGAGAGGCTAGGATCTTGAGGAGGCTAGGATCTTGAGGAGGCTAGAATCATGGGGAGGCTAGGATCTTGGGGAGGCTAGGATCTTGGAGAGGCTAGGATCTTGGGAAGGCTAGGATCTTGTGAAGGCTAGGACCTTGGGGAGGCTAGGATCTTGGGGAGGCTAGGATCCTGAGGAGGCTAGGATCTTGGGGAGGCTAGGATCTTGGGGAGGCTAGGACCTTGGGGAGGCTAGGAACTTGGGGAGGCTAGGATCTTGGGGAGGCTAGGACCTTGGGGAGGCTAGGACCTTGGGGAGGCTATGATCTTGGGGAGGCTAGGATCTTGAAGAGGCTAGGATCTTGGAGAGGCTATGATCTTGGGGAGGCTAGAATCTTGAAGAGACTATGATCTTGGGGAGGCTAGGTTCTTGGAGAGGCTAGGACCTTGGGGAGGCTAGGATCTTGGGGTAACTAGGATCTTGGGGAGGCTAGGACCTTGGGGAGGCTAGGACCTTGGGGAGGCTAGGATCTTGGGGTAACTAGGATCTTGGGGAGGCTAGGACCTTGGGGAGGCTAGGACCTTGGGGTCGCTAGGATCTTGGGGTGCCTAGGACCTTGGGGAGGCTAGGACCTTGGGGAGGCTAGGATCTTGGGAGAGGCTAGGATCTTGTGAAGGCGAAGATCTTGGAGAGGCTAGGATCTTGGGGATTCTAGGATCTTGGGGAGGCTAGGATCCTGGAGAGGCTAGGATCTTGGGGAGGCTATGATCTTGGGGAGGCTAGGACCTTGGGGAGGCTAGGATCCTGGGGAGGCTAGGATCTTGGGGAGGCTAGGACCTTGGGGAGGCTAGGACCTTGGGGAGGCTATGATCTTGGGGAGGCTAGGATCTTGGAGAGGCTAGGATCTTGGGGAGGCTATGATCTTGGGGAGGCTAGGATATTGGAAAGGCTATGATCTTGGGGAGGCTAGGTTCTTGGAGAGGCTAGGAAATTGGGGAGGCTAGGAACTTGGGGTAACTAGGATCTTGGGGAGGCTAGGACCTTGGGGAGGCTAGGACCTTGGGGAGGCTAGGATCTTGGAGGCTAGGATCCTGGGGAGGCTAGGATCTTGGGGAGGCTAGAATCTTGGGGAGGCTAGGATCTTGGGGAGGCTAGGATCCTGAGGAGGCTAGGATCTTGGGGAGGCTAGGATCTTGGGGAGGCTAGGATCTTGGAGAGGCTATGATCTTGGTGAGGCTAGGATCTTGGAGAGGCTAGGATCTTGGGGAGGCTAGGATCTTGGAGTGGCTAGGATCTTGGGGAGGCTAGGATCCTGGAGTGGCTAGGATCTTGGGGAGGCTAGTATCTTAGAGAGGCTAGGATCTTGGGGAGGCTATGATCTTGGGGAGGCTAGGACCTTGGGGAGGCTAGGACCTTGGGGAGGCTAGGATCTTGGGGAGGCTAGGATCTTGGGGAGGCTAGGATCTTGAGGAGGCTAGGATCTTGGGGAGGCTAGGATCTTGAGGAGGTTAGGAGACTGGGGAGGCTAGGATCTTGGGGAGGCTAGAATCTTGGAGAGGCTTTGATCTTGGGGAGGCTAGGATCTTGGGGAGGCTAGGATCTGGGGGAGGCTATGATCTTGGGGAGGCTAGAATCTTGGGAGGCTATGATCTTGGGGAGGCTAGAATCTTGGGAGGCTAGGTTCTTGGTGGCTAGGAACTTGGGGAGGCTAGGCCTGGAGGCTGGGATCTTGGGGAGGCGAAGATCTTGGAGAGGCTAGGATCTTGGGGAGGCTAGGATCTTTGGGAGGCTAGGATCTTGGGGAGGCTAGGACCTTGGGGAGGCTAGGATCTTGGGGAGGCTAGGATCTTGGGGAGGCTAGAATCTTGGGAGGCTAGGATCTTGGGGAGGCCAGGACCTTGGGGAGGCTCGGATCTTGGGGAGGCTAGGATCTTGGGGAGGCTAGTATCTTGGGAGGCCTTGGGGAGGCTAGGATCTTGGGGAGGCTAGAACCTTGGGGAGGATATGATCTTGGGGAGGCTAGAATCTTGGGAGGCTATGATCTTGGGGAGGCTAGAATCTTGGGAGGCTAGGTTCTTGGGGAGGCCAGGAACTTGGGGAGGCTAGGATCTTGGGGAGGCTAGGATCCTGGGGAGGCTAGGACCTTAGGGAGGCTGGGACCTTGAGGAGGCTAGGATCTTGGGGAGGCTAGGATCTTGGGGAGGCTATGATCTTTGGGAGGCTAGGGCTAGGATCTTTGGGAGGCTAGTATCTTAGGAGGCTAGGATCTTGGGGAGGCTAGGATCTTGGAGAGGCTAGGACCTTGGGAAGGCTAGGACCTTGGGGAGGCTAGGATCTTGGGAAGGCTAGGATCTTGGGGAGGCTAGGACTCTTGAGGAAGGCTAGGATCTTGGGGAGGCTAGGATCTTGAGGAAGGCTAGGACTGGGGAGGCTAGGATCTTGGGGAGGCTAGGACCTTGGGAAGGCTTAGGATCTTGGGGAGGCGAGGCTCTTGGGGAGGCTAGGATCTTGGGGAGGCTATGATCTTTGGGAGGCTAGAATCTTGGGAGGCTAGGATCTTGGGGAGGCCAGGACCTTGGGGAGGCTAGGATCTTGGGGAGGCTAGAACCTTGGGGAGGATATGATCTTGGGGAGGCTAGAACCTAGGGGAAGCTAGGACCTTGGGGAGGCTAGGACCTTGGAAAGGCTAGGATCTTGGGGAGGCTAGGACCTTGGGGAGGCTAGGATCTTGGGGAGGCCAGAATCTTGGGAGGCTATGATCTTGTGGAGGGTAGGACCTTGGGGAGGCTAGGACCTTGGGGAGGCTAGGATCTTGGGGAGGCTAGGATCTTGGGGAGGCTAGGATCTTGGGAGGCTAGGATCTTGGGGAGGCTAGGATCTTTGGGACTGGGGAGGCTAGGATCTTGGGGAGGCTAGGACCTTGGAGAGGCTTTGATCTTGGGGAGGCTAGGATATTGGGGAGGCTAGGATCTGGGGGAGGCTATGATCTTGGGGAGGCTAGAATCTTGGGAGGCTATGATCTTGGGGAGGCTAGAATCTTGGGAGGCTAGGATCTTGGGGAGGCCAGGAACTTGGGGAGGCTAGGATCTTGGGGAGGCTAGGATCCTGGGGAGGCTAGGACCTTGGGGAGGCTAGGACCTTGGAAAGGCTAGGATCTTGGGGAGGCTAGGACCTTGGGGAGGCTAGGATCTTGGGGAGGCCAGAATCTTGGGAGGCTATGATCTTGTGGAGGGTAGAATCTTGGGAGGCTAGGATCTTGGGGAGGCCAGGACCTTGGGGAGGCTAGGATCTTGGGGAGGCTAGGATCTTGGAGAGGCTAGGACCTTGGGAAGGCTAGGATCTTGGAGAGGCTAGAATCTTGAGGAGGCTAGGAGGCCTTAGGGAGGCTAGGACCTTGGGGAGGCTAGGACCTAGGGGAGGCTAGGACCTAGGGGAGGCTATGACCTATGGGAGGCTATGACCTATGGGAGGCTATGACCTATGGGAGGCTATGACCTATGGGAGACTAGGACCTTGGGGAGGCTGGGACCTTGGGGAGGCTAGAACCTAGGGGAAGCTAGGACCTTGTGGAGGCTAAGACCTTGGGAAGGCTAGGACCTTGGGGAGGCTAGGACCTTGGGAAGGCTATGACCTTGGGGAGGCTAGTACCTTTGGAAGGCTAGGACCTTGGGGAGGCTAGGACCTTGGGGAAGCTAGGACCTTGGAGAAGCTAGAACCTTGGAGAAGCTAGGACCTTGGGGAGGCTAGGACCTAGGGGAGGCTAGGACCTAGGGGAGGCTATGACCTATGGGAGGCTATGACCTATGGGAGGCTATGACCTATGGGAGACTAGGACCTTGGGGAGGCTGGGACCTTGGGGAGGCTAGGATCTTGGGGAGGCTAGGAGGCTCTTGGGGAGGCCAGGATCTTGGGGAGGCTAGGATCTTGGGGAGGCTAGGATCCTGGGGAGGCTAGGACCTTAGGGAGGCTGGGACCTTGGGGAGGCTAGGATCTTGGTGAGGCTAGGATCTTGGGGAGGCTATGATCTTTGGGAGGCTAGAATCTTGGGAGGCTAGGATCTTGGGGAGGCCAGGACCTTGGGGAGGCTAGGACTTTGGGAAGGCTAGGACCTTGGGAAGGCTAGGACTTTGGGAAGGCTAGGACCTTGGGGAGGCTAGGACCTTGGGAAGGCTAGGACCTTGGGAAGGCTAGGACTTTGGGAAGGCTAGGATCTTGGGGAGGCCAGGACCTTGGGGAGGCTAGGATCTTGGGGAGGCTAGGATCTTGGAGAGGCTAGTATCTTGGGAAGGCTAGGATTTTGGAGAGGCTAGAATCTTGAGGAGGCTAGGATCTTGAAGAGGCTAGAATCTTAGGGAGGCTAGGATATTGGGGAGGTTAGGATCTTGGGGAGGCTAGGACCTTGGTGAGGCTAGGATCTTGTGAAGGCGAAGATCTTGGAGAGGCTAGGATCTTGGGGAGGCTAGGATCTTGGGGAGGCTAGGATCTTGGAGAGGCTAGGATCTTGGGGAGGCTAGGACCTTGGGGAGGCTAGGATCTTGGAGAGGCTAGAATCTTGAGGAGGCTAGGATCTTGAAGAGGCTAGAATCTTAGGGAGGCTAGGATCTTTGGGAGGTTAGGATCTTGGGGAGGCTAGGACCTTGGGGAGGCTAGGATCTTGGGGAGGCTATGACCTTGGGGCGGCTAGAATCTTGGAGAGGCTATGATCTTGGGGAGGCTAGGATCTTGGGGAGGCTAGGACCTTGGGGAGGCTAGGATCCTGAGGAGGCTAGGATCTTGGGGAGACTAGGACCTTGGGGAGGCTAGGACCTTGGGGAGGCTAAGATCTTGGGGAGGCTAGGATCCTGGGGAGGCTATGATCTTGGGGAGGCTAGGATCTTGGAGAGGCTATGAGCTTGGTGAGGCTAGGATCTCGGAGAGGCTAGGATCTTGGGGAGGCTAGGATCTTGGAGTGGCTAGGATCTTGGGGAGGCTAGGCTCTTGGGGAGGCTAGGATCTTGAGGAGGCTAGGATCTTGGGGAGGCTAGGATCTTGGGGAGGCTAGGATCTTGGGGAGGCTAGGATCTTGGAGAGGCTAGGATCTTGGGGAGGCTAGGATCTTGGGGAGGCTAGGACCTTGGGGAGGCTAGGACCTTGGGGAGGCTAGGATCTTGGGGAGGCTAGGATCTTGGGGAGGCTAGGACCTTGGGGAGGCTAGGACCTTGGGGAGGCTATGATCTTGGGGAGGCCAGGATCTTGGAGAGGCTAGGATCTTGGGGAGGCTATGATTTTGGGGAGGCTAGAATCTTGGAGAGGCTATGATCTTGGGAAGGCTAGGTTTTTGGGGAGGATAGGACCTTGGGGAGGCTAGGATCTTGGGGTGGCTAGGATCTTGGGGAGGCTAGGACCTTGGGGAGTCTAGGACCTTGGGGAGGCTAGGATCTTGGGGAGGCTAGGATCCTGGGGAGGCTATGATCTTGGGGAGGCTAGGATCTTGGGGAGGCTAGGATCTTGGGGAGGCTAGGATCCTGAGGAGGCTAGGATCTTGGGGAGGCTAGGATCTTGGGGAGGCTAGGATCATGGGGAGGCTAGGATCTTGAGGAGGTTAGGAGCCTGGAGTGGCTAGGATCTTGGGGAGGCTAGGATCTTGGAGAGTCTAGGATCTTGAGGAGGCTAGGATCCTGGAGTGGCTAGGATCTTGCGGAGGCTAGGATCTTGGAGAGTCTAGGATCTTGGGGAGGCTAGGACCTTGGGGAGACTAGGATCTTGGGGAGGCTAGGATCTTGGGGAGGCTAGGATCTTGAGGAGACTAGGATCATGGGGAGGCTAGGATCTTGAGGAGGTTAGGAGCTTGGGGAGGCTAGGATCTTGGGGAGGCTAGAATCTTGGAGAGGCTTTGAACTTGGGGAGGCTAGGATTTTGGGGAGGCTAGGACCTTGGGGAGGCTATGATCTTGGGGAGGCTAGAATCTTGGGAGGCTATGATCTTGGGGAGGCTAGAATCTTGGGAGGCTAGGATCTTGGGGAGGCCAGGAACTTGGGGAGGCTAGGATCTTGGGGAGGCTAGGATCCTGGGGAGGCTAAGACCTTGGGAAGGCTAGGATCTTGGGGAGGCTAGGAGCTTGGGGAGGCTAGGACCTTGGGGAGGCTATGATCTTGGGGAGGCTAGAATCTTGGGAGGCTATGATCTTGGGGAGGCGAGAATCTTGGGAGGCTAGGATCTTGGGGAGGCTATGATCTTGGGGAGGCTAGAATCTTGGGAGGCTAGGATCTTGGGGAGGCCAGGAACTTGGGGAGGCTAGGATCTTGGGGAGGCTAGGATCCTGGGGAGGCTAGGATCTTGGGGAGGCTAGAATCTTGGAGAGGCTATGATCTTGGGGAGGCTAGGAACTTGAGGAGGCTAGGACCTTGGGGAGGCTAGGATCTTGGGGAGGCTAGGATCTTGGGGAGGCTAGGATCTTGAGGATGCTAGGATCATGGGGAGGCTAGGATCTTGGAGAAGCTAGGATCTTGGGGAGGCTAGGTTCTTGGGGAGGCTAGAATCTTGGAGAGGCTATGATCTTGAGGAGGCTAGGACCTTGGGGAGGCTAGGATCTTGGGGAGGCTAGGTTCGTGGGGAGGCTAGAATCTTGGAGTGGCTATGATCTTGAGGAGGCTAGGACCTTGGGGAGGCTAGGATCTTGGGGAGGCTAGAATCTTGGAGAGGCTATGATCTTGAGGAGGCTAGGACCTTGGGGAGGCTAGGATCTTGGGGAGGCTAGGACCTTGGGGAGGCTAGGACCTTGGAGAGGTAAGTCTACCCTTGATCCTGATTTTGAGCATATAAGGCGCAAGCTGATTTTCCAAGACTGGGGAAAAAAGTGCTGTACTCACCTATATGTACTCACCTATATGTGGTTGCAGGGGTCGAGTCATAGCTCATGGCCCCGCCTCTTCACTGGTCGATTCTAATTCACTCTCTCCCTGCTCCATGATGTTTGTCATACCTCTTCTTAAAGCTGTTTATGGAACTTGCTTCCACTACTTCACTCTCCAGATTATTCCAGTTCCTGACAACTCTAAGACTAAAGAAATACTTCCTAACATCCCTATGACTCATCTGGGTTTTCAGCTTCCAATTGTGTCCCCTTGTTTCTGTATCCCATCTCTGAAACATTCGATCCTTGTCCACCTTGTCAATGCCTCTTAGTATTTTATACGTTGTTATCATGTCCCCTCTATCCCTCCTATCCTCTAGTGTCATCAGGTTGAGTTCCCTTAACCTCTCCTCATAAGACATACCCCTCAGTTCCGGGACTAATCGTGTTGCAAATTTTTGCACTTTCTCCAATTTCGTGACGTGTTTGACTAAGTGAGGGTTCCATACTGGCGCTGCATATTCCAGTATAGGCCTTACGTACACTGTGTACAATGTCGTGAATGACTCCTTACTCAGATGTCTAAACGCCAATCTCAGGTTTGCCAATCTCCCATATGCTGCAGCAGTTATTTGATTGATGTGTGCCTCAGGGGACATGTTCGTTATAATGCTTACCCCAAGATCCTTTTCTTTAACTGACGTTTGCAGCTGTTGGTTTCCTAACCTGTACTCCGTCTGCGGTCTTCTGTGTCCTTCCCCAATCTTCATGACCTTACACTTACTGGGGTTAAACTCCAGGAGCCATTTGTCGGACCATACTTGTAGTTTGTCCAGATCCCCTTGTAATCTTAACTGATCCTCTCCCACTTGTATTCTCCTCATCAGTTTCACATCATCAGCGAACAGTGACACTTCTGAATCTATTCCTTCCACCATGTCATTCACGTATACAAGAAACAGCACCGGGCCTAGGACTGAACCTTGTGGAACCCCACTCGACACATTCGTCCACTCCGACACTTCAGCACGTACCAACACACGTTGTTTCCTTCCTGTCAGGTATTCCCTGATCCATTGCAGTACTTTCCCCTTTATTCCTGCCTGCTCCTCTAATTTTTGCACCAGTCTCTTGTGTGGTACTGTGTCAAAAGCCTTCTTGCAATCTAGAAAGATGCAATCTACCCATCCCTCTCTCTCTCTTACTTCTATTACCTTATCGTAGAACTCAAGTAAATTTGTGACACAGGATTTCCCATCTCTGAAGCCATGCTGACTGTTATGTATGAGCCAAATCTTTTCAATTTGTTCCACTACTTTTCTCCTGATAATCTTTTCCATGACTTTACATACTATACAAGTCAGTGACACTGGTCTGTAGTTTAATGCTGCCTGTCTGTCCCCTTTCTTAAAAATTTGAACTACATGTGCCGTCTTTCACGCCTCAGGCAACTGCCCTGTTTCGATAGATTTACTGAAGATTGCTGCTAATGGCACACACAGTTCCTCTGCTCCCTCTCTTAGTATCCATGGAGATATGTTATCTGGGCCCACTGCCTTTGAGGTATCGAATTCATCTAGCAGTTTCTTTACCTCTATCCTGGTTATGTGTATTGTGTCCAGCGCCTGCTGGTGCACCCTACCTCCACAGTTTGCTGGAAGCATTCCTGACTCTATTGTGAATACTTCTCTAAATCTTTTGTTTAGTTCATTACATACTTCTTGGTCACTCTTCGTCAGCTCCCTTCCTTCTTTCCTCAGTCTGATTACCTGGTCCTTGACTGTTGTTTTTCTCCTAATGTGACTGTATAACAACTTTGGTTCAGATTTGGCTTTTGATGCTATGTCGTTCTCGTATTGCCTCTGGGCCTCTCTCCTTATCCTTGCATATTCGTTTCTGGTTCTTCTGCTCAGCTCCTTGTTTTCTTGAGTCCTTTGCCTTCTATACCTTTTCCATGCTCTCGCACACTTGGCTTTGGCCTCTTTACACCTCCAGTTAAACCATGGGCTCACTCTGGTCTTACCATTTTTTCTGTTGCCTTTTGGTATGAACCTTTCCTCTGCCTCCCTGCACTTAGTGGTTACTATTTCCATCATTTCATTTACTGTCTTTCCATCTAGTGTGTGTGTGTGTGTGTGTGTGTGTGTGTGTGTGTGTGTGTGTTGTTGGCACTCTTACCTTTTTCTGCTGTCTGCTGGCTCATTTTCTTACTGCTGTCATTTTCGTTCATATTCACGTCTTCCTTGTTGTCAGCGCTCATCTTCGCCTTCACTGTCTGCTGGCTTTCAGACTTGACGGACAGAGGATCGAGCCTTCAAGCCTGACTCTCAGTGGTTCTTGCGGTTTTAGCGCTCCTGGTGGCACTGCACTACTTCAGTGCCTCATGAAGACTGATAGTGTGGCTGGCACTGATAAAACTTGCTCTGTCTTTCTTACTGATATGTAGGTTTGTAGGGCTATAGTGCACTTGTAGGCAGGCACTTGTAGTGACAGGCAGTTGTAGTGAGAGACAGGCACTTGTAGTGACAGGCAGTTGTAGTGAGAGACAGGCACTTGTAGTGACAGGCAGTTGTAGTGAGATACAGGCACTTGTAGTGACAGGCAGTTGTAGTGAGAGACAGGCACTTGTAGTGACAGGCAGTTGTAGTGAGAGACAGGCACTTGTAGTGACAGGCAGTTGTAGTGAGAGACAGGCACTTGTAGTGAGATACAGGGACTTGTAGTGACAGGCAGTTGTAGTGAGAGACAGGCACTTGTAGTGAGACAGGCACTTGTAGTGACAGGCAGTTGTAGTGAGAGACAGGCACTTGTAGTGACAGGCAGTTGTAGTGAGAGACAGGCACTTGTAGTGACAGGCAGTTGTAGTGAGAGACAGGCACTTGTAGTGACAGGCAGTTGTAGTGAGAGACAGGCACTTGTAGTGACAGGCAGTTGTAGTGAGAGACAGGCACTTGTAGTGAGACAGGCACTTGTAGTGAGACAGGTACTTGTAGTGAGACAGGCACTTGTAGTGAGACAGGCACTTGTAGTGAGACAGGCACTTGTAGTGAGACAGGTACTTGTAGTGAGACAGGCACTTGTAGTGAGACAGGCACTTGTAGAGACAGGCACTTGTAGTGAGACAGGCACTTGAAGAGAGAGACAGGCACTTGTAGAGACAGGCACTTGTAGTGAGACAGGCACCTGAAGAGAGAGACAGGCACTTGTAGAGACAGGCACTTGTAGTGAGACAGGCACTTGTAGAGAGAGGCACTTGTAGAGAGAGACACTTGAAGCTAGCTCACCAGGAGGACAGGGAACACTAACAGATGTCGTGGAAGTTGAACACCTGGACGTCAGTGCTACCACCACTACCACCATTATCACCACCACTACTACCACTACCACCACTATCACCACTACCAGCACTATCACCACTACCAGCACTATCACCACACCCACCACTATCATCACTACCACCACTATCACCACTGCCACCACTATCACCACTACCACCACTATCACCACTACCACCACTATCACCACTACCAGCACTATCACCACTATCACCACTGCCACCACTATCACCACTGCCACCACTATCACCACTGCCACCACTATCACCACTACCACCACTATCACCACTACCACCACTATCACCACTACCACCACTATCACCACTATCACCACTGCCACCACTATCACCACTGCCACCACTATCACCACTACCACCACTATCACCACTACCACCACTATCACCACTACCACCACTATCACCACTACCACCACTATCACCACTACCACCACTATCACCACCACTACCACCACTATCACCACCACTACCACCACTACAACCACTACAACCACTACAACCACCACTACTACTATCACTCTCTCGCCCTCCAACATTCCCACCCTTCTACCCTCCCTCCTACCCCCAACCTCCCTCCTACCCTCCCACCTACCCTCTCTCCTACCCCCCAACCTCCCTCCTACCCTCCTCCCTACCCTCCCTCCCTCCCACCATCCCTCCTACCCTCCCTCTAAACCTCACTCCTACCCTCTCTTACCCCCACTTCTACCATCCCTCCTACCCTCCCTCCTACCCTCCCTCCTACCCTCCTACCCTCCCACCTACCCTCCCTCCTACCCTCCCTCCTACCTCCACTCCTACCCTCCCTCCTTCCCCCAACCTCCCTCCTACCCTCCTACCCCCAACCTCCCTCCTACACTCCCTCCTATCATCCTACCCTCCATCCTACCCTCCCTCCTACCCCGACTCCTACCCTCCCTCCTACCCTCCCTCCTACTCTCCCTCCTACCCTCCCTCCTACCCTCCCTCCTACCCCCACTCCTACCCTCCCTCCTACCCTCACTCCTACCCTCCCTCCTACCCTCCCTCGTACCCTCCCTCCTACCCTCACTCCTACACTCCCTCCTACACTCCCTCCTACCCTCTCTCCTACCCTCCCTCCTACCATCCCTCCTACCCCCACTCCTACCCTCCCTCCTACCCCCACTCCTACCCTCCCTCCTACCCTCCCTCCTACCTTCCCTCCTACCCTTCCCTCCTACCCTCCCTCCTACCTTCCCCCTACTTCCTACCCTCCCTCCTCCCCCCTCCTCCTACCCTCCCTCCTACCCTCCTACCCTCACTCCTACCCTCCCTCCTACCCTCCCTCCTACCCTCCCTCCCTCTCTCCCTCCCTCCTACACTCCCTCCTACCCTCCCTCCTACCCTCCCTCCTACCCTCACTCCTACCCTCTCTCCTACCCTCCCTCCTACCCTCCCTCCTACCCTCCCTCCTACCCTCCACTCCTACCCTCCCTCCTACCCTCCCTCCTACCCTCCCTCCTACCCTCCCTCCTACCCCCTCCTACCCTCCCTCCTACCCTCCCTCCTACCCTCCCTCCTACCCTCCCTCCTACCCTCCCTCCTACCCTCCCTCCTACCCTCCCTCCTACCCTCCCTCCTACCCTCCCTCCTACCCTCCCTCCTACCCTCCCTCCTACCCTCCCTCCTACCCTCCCTCCTACCCTCCCTCCTACCCTCCCTCCTACCCTCCCTCCTACCCTCCCTCCTACCCTCCCTCCTACCCTCCCTCCTACCCTCCCTCCTACCCTCCCTCCTACCCTCCCTCCTACACTCCCTCCTACCCTCCCTCCTACCCTCCCTCCTACCCTCTCTCCTACCCTCCCTCCTACCCTCCCTCCTACCCTCCCTCCTACCCTCCCTCCTACCCTCCCTCCTACCCTCTCTCCTACCCTCCCTCCTACCCTCCCTCCTACCCTCCCTCCTACACTCCCTCCTACCCTCCCTCCTACCCTCCCTCCTACCCTCCCTCCTACACTCCCTCCTACACTCCCTCCTACCCTCCCTCCTACCCTCCCTCCTACACTCCCTCCTACCCTCCCTCCTACCCTCCCTCCTACCCTCCCTCCTACCCCCCTCCTCCCTCCCTCCTACCCTCCCTCCTACCCTCCCTCCTACCCTCCCTCCTACCCTCCCTCCTACCTTCCCCCTCCTACCCTCCCTCCTACCCTCCCTCCTACCATCCCTCCACCCTCCCTCCTACCCTCCCTCCTACCCTTCCTCCTACCCTCCCTCCTGCCCTCAGTCCTACCCTCCCTCCTACCCTCCCTCCTACCTACCCTCCTCCCTCCTACCTTCCCTCCTACATTCCGTCCTACCCTCCCTCCTACCCTCCCTCCTACCCTCCCTCCTCCCTCCCTCCTACCCCCTCCCTCCTACCCCCCTCCTACCCTCCCTCCTACCCTCCCTCCGACCCACCCTCCTACCCACCCTCCTACCCTCCCTCCTACCCTCCCTCCTACCCTCCCTCCTACCCTCCCTCCTACCCTCCCTCCTACCCTCCCTCCTACCGTCCCTCCTACCCTCCCTCCCCTCCCTCCTACCCTCCCTCCTACCCTCCCTCCTACCCTCCCTCCTACCCTCCCTCCTACTCTCCCTCCTACCCCCACTCCTACCCTCCCTCCTACCCTCCCTCCTATCACCGTCACTTCTCACCTTCACTTCTCACCATCATAATCACCTTCACTTCTCACCTTCACTTCTCACCATCATAATCACCTTCACTTCTCACCATCATAATCACCTTCACTTCTCACCTTCACTTCTCACCATCATAATCACCTTCACTTCTCACCTTCACTTCTCACCATCATAATCACCTTCACTTCTCACCTTCATGTTCAGTGATCCTAGAAAGGTATCCCTATTCAGTGATCCTAGAAAGATATCCCTGTTCAGTGATACTAGAAAGGTATCCCTATTCAGTGATACTATTAAGGTATCCCTGTTTAGTGATCCTAGAAAGGTATCCCTGTTCAGTGGTCCTACAAAAGTATCCCTGTTCATTCATTCTAGAAAGATATCCCTGTTCAGTGATCCTAGGAAGGTGTCCCTGTTCAGTGATCCTAGGAAGGTATCCCTGTTCAGTGATCCTAGAAAGGTATCCCTGTTCAGTGATCCTAGGAAGAGATCCCTGTTCAGTGATCCTAGAAAGGTATCCCTGTTCAGTTATCCTAGAAAGGTATCCCTGTTCAGTGATCCTAGGAAGACATCCCTGTTCAGTGACCCTAGAAAGGTATCCCTGTTCAGTGATCCTAAAAAGGTATACCTGCTTAGTGATCCTAGAAAGGTATCCCTGTTCAGTGATCCTAGAAAGGTATCCCTGTTCAGTGATCCTAGAAAGGTATCCCTGTTCAGTGATCCTAGGAAGGTGTCCCTGTTCAGTGATCCTAGGAAGGTATCCCTGTTCAGTGATCCTAGAAAGGTATCCCTGTTCAGTGATCCTAGTAAGGTACCCCTGTTCCGTGATCCTAGGAAGGTATCCCTGTTCAGTGATCCCAGGAAGGCATCCATGTTCAGTGATCCTAGAAAGGTATCCCTGTTCAGTGATCCTAGAAAGGTATCCCTGTTCAGTGATCCTAGGAAGGTATCCCTGTTCAGTGATCCTAGGAAGGTATCACTCTTCAGTGATCCTAGGAAGGAATCCCTGATCAGTGATCCTAAGAAGGTATCCCTGTTCAGTGATCCTAGGAAGGTATCCCTGTTCAGTGATACTAGAAAGCTATCCCTGCTTAGTGATTCTGGAAAGGTATCCCTGTTCAGTGATCCTAGAAAGGTATCCCTGTTCAGTGATCCTAGAAAGGTGTCCCTGTTCAGTGATCCTAGGAAGGTATCCCTGTTCAGTGGTCATAGAAAGGTATCCCTGTTCAGTAATCCTAGAAAGGTATCCCTGTTCAGTCATCCTAGAAAGGTATCCCTGCTCAGTCATCCTTGAATGGTATCCCTGTTCAGTGATCCTAGAAAGGCATCCCTGTTCAGTGATCCTAGAAAGGTATACCTTTTCAGTGATCCTAGGAAGGTATCCCTGTTCAGTAATCCTAGAAAGGTATCCCTGTTCAGATATCTTAGGAAGGTATCCCTGTTCAGTGTTCCTAGGAAGATATCAATGTTCAGTGATCCTAGGAAGGTATGCCTGTTCAGTGATCCTAGGAAGGTATCCCTGTTCAGTGTTCCTAGGAAGATATCAATGTTCAGTGATCCTAGAAAGGTATCTCTGTTCAGTGATCTTAGAAAGGTATCCCTGTTCAGTGATCAAAGAAAGGTATCTCTGTTCAGTGATCCTAGGAAGGTATCCCTGTTCAGTGTTCCTAGGAAGATATCAATGTTCTTTGATCCTAGAAAGGTATCTCTGTTCAGTGATGCTAGAAAGGTATCCCTGTTCAGTGATCCTAGGAAGGTATCCTGTTCAGTGATCCTAGGAAGGTATCCCTGTTCAGTGGTCATAGAAAGGTATCCCTGTTCAGTAATCCTAGAAAGGTATCCCTGTTCAGTCATCCTAGAAAGGTATCCCTGCTCAGTGATCCTTGAATGGTATCCCTGTTCAGTGATCCTAGAAAGGTATCCCTGTTCAGTGATCCTAGAAAGGTACACCTTTTCAGTGATCCTAGGAAGGTATCCCTGTTCAGTAATCCTAGGAAGGTATCCCTGTTCAGTGATCTTAGGAAGGTATCCCTGTTCAGTGTTCCTAGGAAGATATCAATGTTCAGTGATCCTAGAAAGGTATCCCTGTTCAGTGATCAAAGAAAGGTATCTCTGTTCAGTGATCCTAGAAAGGTATCCCTGTTCAGTGTTCCTAGGAAGATATCAATGTTCAGTGATCCTAGAAAGGTATCCCTGTTCAGTGATGCTAGAAAAGTATCCCTGTTCAGTGATCCTAGGAAGGTATCCCTGTTCAGTGATCCTAGGAAGGTATCCCTGTTCAGTAATCCTAGGAAGGTATCCCTGTTCAGTGATCCTAGGAAGGTATCCCTGTTCAGTGATCCTAGGAAGGTATCCCTGTTCAGTAATCCTAGGAAGGTATCCCTGTTCAGTGATCCTAGGAAGGTATCCCTGTTCAGTGATCCTAGGAAGGTATCCCTGTTCAGTGATCCTAGGAAGGTATCCCTGTTCAGTAATCCTAGGAAGGTATCCCTGTTCAGTGATCCTAGGAAGGTATCCCTGTTCAGTGATCCTAGGAAGGTATCCCTGTTCAGTGATCCTAGGAAGGTATCCCTGTTCAGTGATCCTAGGAAGGTATCCCTGTTCAGTGATCCTAGGAAGGTATCCCTCTTCAGTGATCCTAGGAAGGAATCCCTGATCAGTGATCCTAAGAAGGTATCCCTGTTCAGTGATCCTAGGAAGGTATCCCTGTTCAGTGATACTAGAAAGGTATCCCTGCTTAGTGATTCTGGAAAGGTATCCCTGTTCAGTGATCCTAGAAAGGTATCCCTGTTCAGTGATCCTAGAAAGGTGTCCCTGTTTAGTGATCCTAGGTAGGTATCCCTGTTCAGTGGTCATAGAAAGGTGTCCCTGTTCAGTAATCCTAGAAAGGTATCCCTGTTCAGTCATCCTAGAAAGGTATCCCTGCTCAGTCATCCTTGAATGGTATCCCTGTTCAGTGATCCTAGAAAGGTATCCCTGTTCAGTGATCCTAGAAAGGTACACCTTTTCAGTGATCCTAGGAAGGTATCCCAGTTCAGTAATCCTAGGAAGGTATCCCTGTTCAGTGATCTTAGGAAGGTATCCCTGTTCAGTGTTCCTAGGAAGATATCAATGTTCAGTGATCCTAGAAAGGTATCCCTGTTCAGTGATCAAAGAAAGGTATCTCTGTTCAGTGATCCTAGAAAGGTATCCCTGTTCAGTGTTCCTAGGAAGATATCAATGTTCAGTGATCCTAGGAAGGTATCCCTGTTCAGTGATGCTAGAAAAGTATCCCTGTTCAGTGATCCTAGGAAGGTATCCCTGTTCAGTGATCCTAGAAAGGTATCCCTGTTCAGTAATCCCAGCTCTAATTCTAGCTTTAATTATAGTGCCACTTCCAGAATCAGAGCTAGAATTGGTGCCAAGTCTCGTGGCGCCAATTCTAATGTCAGCTCACACACTGAGGGTACGAGGTTCGATCCCCGGCACGAGTGGAAACGTTGGGAATGTTACTTTACACCTGCTGCCCCTGTTCACCCCAGGTGCCTGGGGTTTAAACTCTATCTACTACACGAATGTTACACACACACACACACACATACATACACACACACACACACACACACACACACACACACACACACACACACACACACACACACACACACTTCCCCCACAACAACTTGACACACGAGGTTGCCTGAACAATAAGGGAATCACTCATCTCCGACACAACAGTAAAGAGTTAACTGACGAACGCATCGACATTAAGCAGCAAAAACTGACTGTCTAACTCCAGCATCGTAACTTACAGGAGAGTGAGAGGCTGCTCCTCTCTCCCCTGCTATGTTTCACTCCAGCATCCTAACTTACAGGAGAGTGAGAGGTTGCTCCTCTCTCCCCTGCTATGTTTCACTCCAGCATCCTAACTTACAGGAGAGTGAGAGGCTGCTCCTCTCTCCCCTGCTATGTTTCACTCCAGCATCCTAACTTACAGGAGAGTGAGAGGCTGCTCCTCTCTCCCCTGCTATGTTTCACTCCAGCATCCTAACTTACAGGAGAGTGAGAGGCTGCTCCTCTCTCCCCTGCTATGTTTCACTCCAGCATCCTAACTTACAGGAGAGTGAGAGGCTGCTCCTCTCTTCCCTGCTATGTTTCACTCTGCCAGGATCTCAGGATATTTAATTGCCTCGTCTGATTATTTTTGTTTGTGTAGACCAGTGTTAGACCTCTTGTGGAGGCCAGTGTTATGTTAGACCTCTTGTGGAGGCCAGTGTTATGGTAGACCCCTTGTGGAGGGCATTGTTATGGTAGACCCCTTGTGGTGGGCAGTGTTATGGTAGACCCCTTGTGGAGGGCAGTGTTATGGTAGACCCCTTGTGGTGGGCAGTGTTATGGTAGACCCCTTGTGGAGGCCAGTGTTATGGTAGACCCCTTGTGGAGGGCAGTGTTATGGTAGACCCCTTGTGGTGGGCAGTGTTATGGTAGACCCCTTGTGGAGGGCAGTGTTATGGCAGACCCCTTGTGGAGGCCAGTGTTACGGTAGACCCCTTGTGGAGGCCAGTGTTATGGTAGACCCCTTGTGGAGGCCAGTGTTACGGTAGACCCCTTGTGGAGGGCAGTGTTATGGTAGACCCCTTGTGGAGGGCAGTGTTATGGTAGACCCCTTGTGGAGGGCAGTGTTATGGTAGACCCCTTGTGGTGGGCAGTGTTATGGTAGACCCCTTGTGGTGGGCAGTGTTATGGTAGACCCCTTGTGGAGGCCAGTGTTATGGTAGACCCCTTGTGGTGGGCAGTGTTATGGTAGACCCCTTGTGGTGGGCAGTGTTATGGTAGACCCCTTGTGGTGGGCAGTGTTATGGTAGACCCCTTGTGGAGGCCAGTGTTATGGTAGACCCCTTGTGGTGGGCAGTGTTATGGTAGACCCCTTGTGGAGGCCAGTGTTATGGTAGACCCCTTGTGGTGGGCAGTGTTATGGTAGACCCCTTGTGGAGGGCAGTGTTATGGTAGACCTCTTGTAGAAACCAGTGTTATGGTAGACCTCTAGTAGATACCAGTGTTATGGTAGACCTCTAGTAGATACCAGTGCTATGGTAGACCTCTAGTAGATACCAGTGTTATGGTAGACCTCTAGTAGATACCAGTGTTATGGTAGACCTCTAGTAGATACCACTGTTATGGTAGACCTCTAGTAGATACCAGTGTTATGGTAGACCTCTAGTAGATACCACTGTTATGGTAGACCTCTAGTAGATACCAGTGTTATGGTAGACCTCTAGTAGATACCAGTGCTATGGTAGACCTCTAGTAGATACCAGTGCTATGGTAGACCTCTAGTAGATACCAGTGTTATGGTAGACCTCTAGTAGATACCAGTGCTATGGTAGACCTCTAGTAGATACCAGTGTTATGGTAGACCTCTAGTAGATACCAGTGCTATGGTAGACCTCTAGTAGATACCAGTGTTATGGTAGACCTCTAGTAGATACCAGTGCTATGGTAGACCTCTAGTAGATACCAGTGTTATGGTAGACCTCTAGTAGATACCAGTGCTATGGTAGACCTCTAGTAGATACCAGTGTTATGGTAGACCTCTAGTAGATACCAGTGCTATGGTAGACCTCTAGTAGATACCAGTGTTATGGTAGACCTCTAGTAGATACCACTGTTATGGTAGACCTCTAGTAGATACCAGTGTTATGGTAGACCTCTAGTAGATACCAGTGTTATGGTAGACCTCTAGTAGATACCAGTGCTATGGTAGACCTCTAGTAGATACCAGTGTTATGGTAGACCTCTAGTAGATACCAGTGCTATGGTAGACCTCTAGTAGATACCAGTGCTATGGTAGACCACTTGTAGAAACCAGTGTTATGGTAGACCTCTAGTAGATACCAGTGTTATGGTAGACCTCTAGTAGATACCAGTGCTATGGTAGACCTCTAGTAGATACCAGTGTTATGGTAGACCTCTAGTAGATACCAGTGCTATGGTAGACCTCTAGTAGATACCAGTGTTATGGTAGACCTCTAGTAGATACCACTGTTATGGTAGACCTCTAGTAGATACCAGTGTTATGGTAGACCTCTAGTAGATACCAGTGCTATGGTAGACCTCTAGTAGATACCAGTGTTATGGTAGACCTCTAGTAGATACCAGTGCTATGGTAGACCTCTAGTAGATACCAGTGTTATGGTAGACCTCTAGTAGATACCACTGTTATGGTAGACCTCTAGTAGATACCAGTGCTATGGTAGACCTCTAGTAGATACCAGTGTTATTTTAGACCTCTAGTAGATACCAGTGCTATGGTAGACCTCTAGTAGATACCAGTGTTATGGTAGACCTCTAGTAGATACCAGTGTTATGGTAGACCTCTAGTAGATACCAGTGCTATGGTAGACCTCTAGTAGATACCAGTGTTATGGTAGACCTCTAGTAGATACCAGTGTTATGGTAGACCTCTAGTAGATACCAGTGTTATGGTAGACCTCTAGTATACACCAGTGTTATGGTAGACCTCTAGTAGATACCAGTGTTATGGTAGACCTCTAGTAGATACCAGTGTTATGGTAGACCTCTAGTAGATACCACTGTTATGGTAGACCTCTAGTAGATACCACTGTTATGGTAGACCTCTAGTAGATACCAGTGTTATGGTAGACCTCTAGTAGATACCACTGTTATGGTAGACCTCTAGTAGATACCAGTGCTATGGTAGACCTCTAGTAGATACCAGTGTTATGGTAGACCTCTAGTAGATACCAGTGTTATGGTAGACCTCTAGTAGATACCACTGTTATGGTAGACCTCTAGTAGATACCAGTGCTATGGTAGACCTCTAGTAGAAACCAGTGTTATGGTAGACCACTTGTAGAAACCAGTGTTATGGTAGACCTCTAGTAGATACCACTGTTATGGTAGACCTCTAGTAGATACCAGTGTTATGGTAGACCTCTAGTAGATACCAGTGTTACGGTAGACCTCTAGTAGATACCACTGTTATGGTAGACCTGTAGTAGATACCAGTGTTATGGTAGACCTGTAGTAGATACCAGTGTTATGGTAGACCTCTAGTAGATACCAGTGCTATGGTAGACCTGTAGTAGATACCAGTGTTACGGTAGACCTCTAGTAGATACCAGTGTTATGGTACACCTGTAGTAGATACCAGTGTTATGGTAGACCTGTAGTAGATACCAGTGTTATGGTAGACCTCTAGTAGATACCAGTGTTATGGTAGACCTCTAGTAGATACCACTGTTATGGTAGACCTCTAGTAGATACCAGTGCTATGGTAGACCTCTAGTAGAAACCAGTGTTATGGTAGACCACTTGTAGAAACCAGTGTTATGGTAGACCTCTAGTAGATACCACTGTTATGGTAGACCTGTAGTAGATACCAGTGTTATGGTAGACCTCTAGTAGATACCAGTGTTATGGTAGACCTCTAGTAGATACCAGTGTTATGGTAGACCTCTAGTAGAAACCAGTGTTATGGTAGACCACTTGTAGAAACCAGTGTTATGGTAGACCTCTAGTAGATACCACTGTTATGGTAGACCTCTAGTAGATACCAGTGTTATGGTAGACCTCTAGTAGATACCAGTGTTATGGTAGACCTCTAGTAGATACCAGTGTTATGGTAGACCTCTAGTAGATACCAGTGCTATGGTAGACCTCTAGTAGATACCAGTGTTATGGTAGACCTCTAGTAGATACCAGTGCTATGGTAGACCTCTAGTAGATACCAGTGTTATGGTAGACCTGTAGTAGATACCAGTGCTATGGTAGACCTCTAGTAGATACCAGTGTTATGGTAGACGTCTAGATCTCTGGCAGGTTCAAGTTGAAACCTTTTTGAAACCTCTCAATCAAGATTGAAACCTGTGAACTGTTATCTTTGAATCTGTTGCAAAGGTTAGGCTCTTGATACCAGTGAGTTGATGACTCATTTTGCTGGACCTTGCAATCGTAGGGGCAAGATGACGTGATATCAAGGCATGTTTATGTAAGAATGTTTGTTTGTGCCTTGATGGACTTTTAGGATTGCCCTTAAAGGAGGTGCCTTGATTCTGGTGGAGGTGACTTGATATTCACTTGGTAAATGGCCTTTAAGGAAGGTACCTTGATTCTGGTGGTGGTGGTGTCTTGATATTATCTTGGTAAATGACCTTTAAGGAAGGTACCTTGATTCTGGTGGTGGTGGTGTCTTGATATTATCTTGGTAAATGACCTTTAAGGAAGGTACCTTGATTCTGGTGGTGGTGGTGTCTTGATATTCTCTTGGTAAATGACCTTTAAGGAAGGTACCTTGATTCTGGTAGTGGTGGTGTCTTGATATTCTTTTGGTAAATGATCTTTAAGGAAAGTACCTTGATTCTGGTTGTGGTGTCTTGATATTCACTTGGTAAATGACCTTTAAGGAAGGTACCTTGATTCTGGTGGTGGTGGTGTCTTGATATTCTCTTGGTAAATGATCTTTAAGGAAAGTACCTTGATTCTGGTTGTGGTGTCTTGATATTCACTTGGTAAATGACCTTTAAGGAAGGTACCTTGATTCTGGTTGTGGTGGTGTCTTGATATTCTCTTGGTAAATGATCTTTAAGGAAAGTACCTTGATTCTGGTTGTGGTGTCTTGATATTCACTTGGTAAATGACCTTTAAGGAAGGTACCTTGATTCTGGTTGTGGTGGTGTCTTGATATTCTCTTGGTAAGTGATCTTTAAGGAAAGTACCTTGATTCTGGTTGTGGTGTCTTGATATTCACTTGGTAAATGACCTTTAAGGAAGGTACCTTGATTCTGGTTGTGGTGGTGTCTTGATATTCTCTTGGTAAATGATCTTAAAGGAAAGTACCTTGATTCTGGTTGTGGTGTCTTGATATTCACTTGGTAAATGACCTTTAAAGGTGCCTTGATATTGGTGATATCAGCAGCTGGATGTACCTTTTATCTTTCATAAAATCTAGTAACAACCTGTTACGAAGGTGTCACAAAGGTGTTTTATGACCTTTGTAGCTCTTGCAAAGGTGCTATGTGACCTTCGTTACTAGTACAAAGGTGTTGTGTGACCTTTGTTGCTAGTACAAAAGTGTTGTGTGACCTTTGTTACTATTACAAAGGTACTGTGTGACCTTTGTTGCTATTACAAAGGTACTGTGTGACCTTCGTTGCTATTATAAAGGTGCTGTGTGACCTTTGTTGCTATTACAAAGGTACTGTGTAACCTTTGTTGCTATTACAAAGGTACTGTGTAACCTTTGTTGCTATTACAAAGGTACTGTGTAACCTTTGTTGCTATTACAAAGGTACTGTGTGACCTTTGTTGCTATTACAAAGGTACTGTGTGACCTTTGTTGCTATTACAAAGGTATTGTGTGACCTTTGTTGCTATTACAAAGGTACTGTGTAACCTTTGTTGCTATTACAAAGGTACTGTGTGACCTTTGTTGCTATTACAAAGGTGTTGTGTGACCTTTGTTGCTAGTACAAAGGTGTTGTGTGACCTTTGTTACTATTACAAAGGTACTGTGTAACCTTTGTTGCTATTACAAAGGTACTGTGTAACCTTTGTTGCTATTACAAAGGTGCTGTGTGACCTTTGTTGCTATTGCAAAGATGCTGTGTGACCTTTGTTGCTATTACAAAGGTGCTGTGTGACTTTTGTTGCTAGTACAAAGGTGCTGTGTGACCTTTGTTGCTAGTACAAAGGTGTTGTGTGACCTTTGTTGCTAGTACGAAGGTGTTGTGTGACCTTTGTTGCTATTACAAAGGTGCTGTGTGACTTTTGTTACTATTACAAAGGTACTGTGTAACCTTTGTTGCTAGTACAAAGGTGTTGTGTGACCTTTGTTGCTATTACAAAGGTGCTGTGTGACCTTTGTTGCTAGTACAAAGGTGCTGTGTAACCTTTGTTGCTAGTACAAAGGTGTTGTGTGAGCTTTGTTGCTATTACAAAGGTGCTGTGTGACCTTTGTTACTATTACAAAGGTGCTGTGTGACCTTTGCAGCCATTGTACTTCTCTTGTTAACACTTAATGACCTTTAAGACATCTGCAATGTCAAAGATCGAGCCTTTGTGTTGTGTCAATCCAAAGGTTATGGTGTCAGCACTCGTGTCAGTCAGAGGTTATGGTGTCAGCACTAGTGTCAGTCAGAGGTTATGGTGTCAGCACTCGTGTCAGTCAGAGGTTATGGTGTCAGCACTCGTGTCAGTCAGAGGTTATGGTGTCAGCACTCGTGTCAGAGGTTATGGTGTCAGCACTCGTGTCAGTCAGAGGTTATGGTGTCAGCACTCGTGTCAGTCAGAGGTTATGGTGTCAGCACTCGTGTCAGTCAGTATGGTAGTCAGTATATTAGGGAACGTTTCGCTCAAGAATTTATGGAACCAGTCTCTAGTTCGCTAAAAAAATTATTAAAATTGTTATTCAAATCATTGATATCTCATCTGTTTCGCCTTTCCATCAAGTTAGAACTTTGCACCAGTTCCTGCCATGTTCGAACTTTACTAAGCTCTAACATGGTAATAGTGGCCTGTTGACCTGGTTGTAATGGGTCTTGGAGCGTCAGTAAACACAGTAGTAACCTTTAAGCTGTATTTTCCTTCAGTTAGATACACCTATGTACACTTATGTACACTTATGTACACTTATGTGCACTTATGTACACTATGTACATGGAGTTGAAATGTAAGTGTACTACACGGTGCTTAAACGTAAATGCAGAAGCCAGAGAGAGAGCTAGACACAAGCGTGAAACAAGCTTTTATGCCACAAGACGGGCAGAAAGCAGCAACTTCACTCTGGCTGTACCCTTCTCCAGAACATCACTCCATCTGAGATCATACATACCCAGGATGACTCGAGTATGGAACACATTCGTACAGCATAATGATGTCAACGAGAAAAAGTCAGTTGATCAAATGAAAATGCTGGCCCACAGATGGCTCCAACTTCATCCTGTTCCCTACTTGTATGTCTCATAACAATAAAAATGCTTTCAAATGAGCTGATGTAGGTAACAGCTCTTAGCTTGCCAATAAAGTTAGGAATCCTTAACCTGTAAATAGCTTGTCAATAAAGCTAGGGATCCTTAACCTTGTCAAACCCTGTGTAAAAAAAAAAAAAAAAAAAAAAAGTCTTGCAAGGGCTGTGAGAGAAACCACATCGTCTCAGCCCATGGCAGGCCCGCCTGTGATTGGTTAATGAAACAAGGGTACTGATGGGTACCCTTACTGTTAAACCCTTAGTGCCTGGTTCACTGGTTGGGAGGCAGCCTCTATGGGAGTGTGTACATGCTCCGAATAAAGTGGAAAGTACTCTTGACATGCCACAGTACCATTTCCTGCCCTGTTAGAACTTAGTACCATTTCCTACCATCATGTCAGAATATCGTAGCATTTCCTCCCATCATGTCAGAGCCCAACATCTCATTATCTCACAACATTTCGAACCTATTCTTACTGCAGAGACTCTTCTCACCATGTGTGGATAGCACTTATCTCTGACCTTTTCAAGGTATATCCTGGTAATTAACTAAGGCAATAACGTCTAGAGAGGCTTTCACTGGGCTGTCTGAAAGCCCAATTATGCTGTTCCTGTTAAAGTAAGCCCGGGGCTTTTTATCTGAGCGCCACTGTGATCTTTAATTGTGGGTATTGTATCGGGTAAAGTTCTTGTGCTGGGAGGTGTACTCACCTAGTTGTGGTTGCAGGGGTCGATTCACAGCTCCTGGCTCGCCCTGTTCACTGCCACTAGGTCCTCTCTCCCTCTGCTCCATGAGCTTTATCATACCTCATCTTAAAACTATGTATGGTTCCTGCCTCCACCGCGTCACTACCCAGACTATTCCACTTCCTGACAACTCTATGACTGAAGAAATACTTCCTAACATCCCTTTGACTCATCTAAGCCATCAGTGTGTGGTTGATTCACTGATAAATGGATATATAAATGGCGTCTTCAGAAGCGATAGAGATGTGAAGACCATGTAATCAGTCTATTACCCTAAAAGACCTAGTTTCGAGGGGGTCAGTCCCTCAGCCTGGAGAAGATTGTTGTTCCATAGTCTGGAACAACGTGGAGTTGACTTCTGTCAGGTGAGGCGCAGTCCACTAGCAGGATGTAACACTGAGAGCTCAGGTTCCACTGAAATCCATTCCTTCCCACTTGAAAAAGTCCAAGGTGTTCTCTGCACCAAGGTACCATTGTCTTTCACGTCAGGTTCCTCTGAAATCCATTCCTTCCCACTTGAAAAAGTCCAAGGTGTTGTCCGTACCTAGGTACCATTGTGTCGCAGTGTGTAACAGGGTATCAAAATGGTATACAATCCCTACAGATTGGTAAGTAGGAGACATGTGCAACAGATACCTAACTGTTGCAAATGTCTTAGCAACAGTCTGATAGTTGCTGTAGGCTCTGGTGCTCCATGTCAAGGCTCCACCAACCACTGCTCCACCTCATCTGTCATGAGAATGTAAGCTCCAGCTTAAGCTTGATAGACAGTACGCATCGAGTCCAAGCTGAGGGACTGATCACCTTAGAGTTTTCATCTTCTACCTTCCTCTTGCACTGGACTGAAAAAGCCACAGACTGACGGAACGTTCACAGAATATTGATGCCCAGTTGAATGCGTGTTTTATCTTGCGTGGTCAGAAAATAAACCGAGAATAGGTGTTAAACCAGGGATTCTGGGTACGAAAGCTGTATCCCGGGCCAGGAATTCTTGTAGACCTACTTCGCTAGGCCTGGTTATGGAGCCACGAGGCCTGGTCATGGAGCCACGAGGCCTGGTCATGGAGCCACGAGGCCTGGTCATGGAGCCACGAGGCCTGGTCATGGACACACGAGA